>NC_066542.1:7152162-7229662 GCF_024679095.1 Eriocheir sinensis | reverse complement strand
TGACGAGGAAGGAGGAACGAAATCTTCCCTGGTGCTGGGGCGCTGTGGCAGACGGTGATGCGTTGCGATGAATAGCGTTGTGTAGAGTTGTGTCGAGATGCGCGGTAAGTTGCGCTGAGTAGTTGCGTTGAGTAGTTCAGCTACGGTGAGTCGAGCTGGAGTGAGTAGTGCAGTGACAACAGCTACGGTGAGTCGAGCTGGAGTGAGTAATGCAGTGACAACAGCTACAGTGAGTCGAGCTGGAGTGAGTAATGCGGTGACAACAGCTACAGTGAGTCGAGCTGGAGTGAGTAATGCAGTGACAACAGCTACAGTGAGTCGAGCTGGAGTGAGTAATGCGGTGACAACAGCTACAGTGAGTCGAGCTGGAGTGAGTAATGCGGTGACAACAGCTACGGTGAGTCGAGCTGGAGTGAGTAATGCGGTGACAACAGCTACGGTGAGTCGAGCTGGAGTGAGTAATGCGGTGACAACAGCTACAGTGAGTCGAGCTGGAGTGAGTAATGCGGTGACAACAGCTACAGTGAGTCGAGCTGGAGTGAGTAATGCGGTGACAACAGCTACAGTGAGTCGAGCTGGAGTGAGTAATGCGGTGACAACAGCTACGGTGAGTCGAGCTGGAGTGAGTAATGCGGTGACAACAGCTACGGTGAGTCGAGCTGGAGTGAGTAATGCAGTGACAACAGCTACGGTGAGTCGAGCTGGAGTGAGTAATGCGGTGACAACAGCTACGGTGAGTCGAGCTGGAGTGAGTAATGCGGTGACAACAGCTACAGTGAGTCGAGCTGGAGTGAGTAATGCGGTGACAACAGCTACGGTGAGTCGAGCTGGAGTGAGTAATGCAGTGACAACAGCTACGGTGAGTCGAGCTGGAGTGAGTAATGCGGTGACAACAGCTACAGTGAGTCGAGCTGGAGTGAGTAATGCGGTGACAACAGCTACGGTGAGTCGAGCTGGAGTGAGTAATGCAGTGACAACAGCTACGGTGAGTCGAGCTGGAGTGAGTAATGCGGTGACAACAGCTACAGTGAGTCGAGCTGGAGTGAGTAATGCGGTGACAACAGCTACAGTGAGTCGAGCTGGAGTGAGTAATGCAGTGACAACAGCTACAGTGAGTCGAGCTGGAGTGAGTAATGCGGTGACAACAGCTACGGTGAGTCGAGCTGGAGTGAGTATTGCGGTGACAACAGCTACAGTGAGTCGAGCTGGAGTGAGTAATGCGGTGACAACAGCTACAGTGAGTCGAGCTGGAGTGAGTAATGCAGTGACAACAGCTACAGTGAGTCGAGCTGGAGTGAGTAATGCGGTGACAACAGCTACAGTGAGTCGAGCTGGAGTGAGTAATGCGGTGACAACAGCTACGGTGAGTCGAGCTGGAGTGAGTAATGCAGTGACAACAGCTACAGTGAGTCGAGCTGGAGTAATGCGGTGACAACAGCTACGGTGAGTCGAGCTGGAGTTAGTAGTGCAGTGACAACAGCTACGGTAAGTCGAGCTGAAGTGTTGAGCAGCGATGAGTTGAGCAGCGAGGGGTTGAGCAGCGATGAGTTGAGCAGCGAGGAGTTGGGCTGCGTAAGGTGGGCTGCGTAAGGTGGGCTGCGTGAGGTGGGCTGCGTGAGGTGGGCTGCGGTGAGTTGAGTGGTTGGCTGTTTAATAGATCCTGGAAGGCTTGAATCCGCACTCCCGAATCGCGAACCACGTAGACGGGTCCTGAGCAGAAGAGTGGTGCTCTGAAGGACACCGCCGTAGTAGAGGAAGAGTTGCATGTCGTCGTCAGGTATGGTGAAGTCGAGCGGCGTGGAGATGGGCAATAGGCACTGGCGTAAACGCGCCGGGGGCCACGGCAGTCATAGAGTGCGTCGAGGGAACTGCGTGTGAAGGCGCTAGCTGACAGCGTGTCAGGGGCCTCGGCAGTCGGTGAGAGTAGAACGACTGCGTGTATTAAAGGCGCCAGCTGCCAGCGTGTCAGGGGCCTCGGCAGTCCGTGAGGGCGTCGAATGACTGCGTGGTAAGGCGCTAGATGCCAGCGTGCCAGGGACCACAGCCGGTTGAGAATTGAGGGGCGCAAGCATATGCCAGGAGCCGCGGCAGTCGTGAGTGCGTCGAACGACTGCGTGGGAAGGCGCTAGATGCCAGCGAGCCGGGGGCCACAGCGAGTTGAAAAGTTAGGGGCGCTAGCATGTGCCAGGAGCCGCGGCAGTCCGTGAGAGTAAAACGAACTGCGTGTACTGTGTACTGTGGCTCGGGGAGTGAACCAGTGTTCAAAAAGGCACTGTAACACAACACTGTACGCTTAGTGGGAACACTGTGACACTAACTGTTGCTGGGGACGTGCTGCACTGAACTGTTGCTGGACACACTGCACTATACACAAGGATCCACAAGTGTAGGATAATCCAAGACGGCGGTGGTAGATCCAGGAGGCGGTGGTTAATCCAGGGGGCAGCTAGTAATCCCAGTGGGGTGTCACACTGTGTTTGCGTGTCTCTCTGAGTCTGTGTGGTGTGTGGCGGCGTATACACTGAGTCTGTATGGCGTGTACACCGAGTCTGTGTGTGGCGTGTACACTGAGTGTGTGGCACTGTGTCTCAGTAATGTGTCGCACTGTGTTTGAGTGTTCACTGAGTCTGTGTAGTGTGTCACACGGTGTGCGTGTCTCAGTCGCCGGACCAGCAGAAAAGCAGGGAGGAGGAGGGGTGGGGGTGGGTGGGTGAGCGCCGGGAGAAGCACCATGGGGCACAAAAGATGCCTGAAGGGCGCTGAAGATGCCTGGAGGAGGCGCACAGAGGGAGCCTAGAAGAGGCGCACAGAGGGTGCCTGGGGAAGGCACAGAGGGTGCCTGGGGAAGGCACAGAGGGTGCCTGGGGAAGGCACAGAGGGTGCCTGGGGAAGGCACAGAGGGTGCCTGGGGAAGGCGCAGAAGGCGCCTAGGGGAGGGCGGGGGAAAACCCTGAAGGTGGCAACTACGCCTATGGCGTAATGTTTCTCCCGACCTGAGTGCTCAGCCCCACGAACCCCGAATGGAGGTGAGGATTTTTGCCCCAGGAGAGGGCGGACGAATGGACAAGTTACCCTGCCCAGGTCCTCCACTCTAGGAGAGAGTGCCCTTAAAACGGCACCGGCTATAAGCCACCTTGAACCATAGCAACACTCCGGGGTCACCAATTGTTGGTGGTAGCGAGTGTTCTAAGTGCTAATCGGTTCACGGATAGAGAAAGTCATATCCGCCAGGGTTGCTTTATTAGACAAAACTTACACAGCTCATCACGACAAGGACAACACATAGGATAGGTGTTTGTTTGTGTATGCGTTTGTGTGAATGTTGTTTGTGTAGGTTAATATTTAAGTGTTGGTGTATGTGTGGAACAATGTGTAACGGTGGACAACAAGAGAACGTGGACGGACAGTCAAAGGTAAACGAATACAAGGAAAGTTAACGATGAAGACGCGACAAGACAGACTGGCAGACACAGTGACGATGGACATTACATGAAAACACTGAGAATCTTAGTCTCTCTTTGCAGCACCCCATTTTCTTGTCACTGAGGGGAAGGAACACGGAATTTGAGCGGTGACTGCTACAACCTCTCCTCCCGTGTTTGATCTTGCTTTCGGCCACCTCTTTTGTTTCTTTTTTGGGAGCAGCGAGTGGCGGGCTTTTTTTTATTATTGTTTTCTTTTTTTGTGTGCCCTTGAGCTGCCTCCTTTGTTGTAAAAAAAAAAAAAAAAAAAAAAAAAAAAAAAAACTTTAACTTCAACGGCATCGTTCAAGTGGAGCACCGGGGGGCAGCATGGGCCAAGTAATAGTCACACACCACGCCAGCCACTATAAATAAAATTCGCCTGCGCCACTAACGGCTGGGGTCGTCTAAGTCTAAGAGACTCCTCCATACAGCCTATCGGCGCCATGTGCAGCACGTAAAAAAAATAATAAATCCTTTTCGGGCTGGTCGATAACAGGGTATCTGGGGAAGGTAAGTGAGGTAATTAACCCAAAATGTCACACCGGCCCTGTGTCCCAGGGTAATGGGTTCTTACCCACCACGGGTTAAAGGCCCAGCGCGACGGAGATGAGCACCGAGGCCACGTGAGGCGACTTTGCTTCTACTGTTAAAGTCAGATTCACGTCTGTAATACAAGTTGTTAACTTTATTGTGGCTTGCCCAAAACCTTTCAAGACATCTGCCTCCAGGCGTGATTGCTGCTCTGTGTCTCTGGCGCTACACAGGCGGAGGCAAGGAGGCGGAGGGGCTCATCCCAGGGTGCCACGTTGGCGTGCCTCTGCCGCAGCATCCGTAGTCTGCGCTACTGACCTGACCTGCGTACCGAGACCAGCCTGCCTTTCTTTTAACTTTATTTTTAACCTTGAGACCTGAGAGTTCCTGACCTGTCTAAATAAAAGGGCTTTCCTTTTTTTGACCCTTTTGATAATCAATGAGCAATCCTCAAATTTAAGCCGATTATTATTATTATTATTATTATTATTATTATTATTATTATTATTATAATTATTATTATTATTAAAATCCATGAAAGGACATCAAGGAAAATGGAAAAAAAAATCACAGACCCAGACAGTTTCCTTGATGACCAAACATTGCTATGGAAAACAAAAGGTGGTGACGGTAAAGCGACAGTAAGGGAGAAAAAATATAAAAAAGGGGGAACAAAAGCAATGTCTTATGAGTTAACAGGTGGGTGATGACTTTGGCTTTAAGGGTCTGTATTCCTAATTATGATCCTCGCTGTCTGCAATGCGTGGCGCACCAACTCGTGCATCAAACTCGCCCATCACGATCACATTTCCCGGCTCCGCAGCATGTCCGGCGACACCATTTTGTCCGGGTGGTATTGAGTGGTCGTGGGGTACGTACACTCAGCTTCAAACCCGGCCTCCAGGACATCATCAACAATATCTATTCCAAAGTCAAATTATAACAAGTCTGCTGGTCACTTCCCGCAAAAATCTCGTCGGGCTCGCGCAGAGGCGGGGGCCGTTGCGTGGGACAGAGTCAGTCTGCAACGAGACTAATAAATGTGGTGTAGGTGGCTGCACATCCGATTATAAACACAAACGTGGAATTATGATTTTTTTGTTAAATAAAAATGGTATACTTGGAGTTAATAAAGAATTACCATAATGACTGAAAGGGTAAGGTGACCAGATTTCTGAGACAAAATCGGGGGACATTTTCGGTTCAGAGGCGTAAAAAACTCCAAAGCATGTAGTGTTTTTGTCATTGAAAAACTTAAACGGGGACACTGCCCTTACCATTCATAAAGCAGCATTCAAAAGTTTCTCTCACCCTATTTATCCTAAATTGCAAAGGTATTGAATAAAAATTCAATTGAATAACAATTTTTATGTTCTTGGAAGGCAGTCTCGCAAATTATGCCGTGCAAAGCTATTTATCATTTCCTTAGTTATATACACTGTACACTGTACAGTGCGAGTAGTACGGTGCGCAACTATACGTATAGTTTGGTCAACATTTTCTTTTTTTTTCTTCATTTTTTCCTTTATTCCAATTTCGGATATTTCAGTCACAGTGAAAACCGGGGACATTTCCGGGGACAGCAGTAGCCGGGGACAGGTCACTGAAAACGGGGACTGTCCCCGGAAAACGAGAACGTCTGGTCACCCTATGAAAAGGTAGTATTCAGTGGACAAAATAAAATAATACAGGTCACCCATCAATTACTCCGGTTTCTGTTCGCGGACCATGGAGGATTTTTGGTGGAGTCGACATCAGCCCTTATAAGTGAATCCGCAGAACTATCATTTTTAGGGCCGCAAAGTTGTGGACACCTGTCAAGTGTCAGGTGGTCAGGTCAGGCTGCCCCTTAATGGGCTCGGTCAGGCTGCCAGGTGTTGTCAGCTCAGATGTTTATGAAATAGATCTACCACAACAATAAACGTACAGTACTCAAAAACACCACCATCATAATGAATGAGACGGGGTCTGGAGTTAACAGCTAAGGTAGTGGACGTGAGCTCTCACCCGAGTATCCCTCATCTTGTGGCAGTTCGGCTGCTTCGCCTCAATGAATGGGATTAGCGGGTCGTGTCGACTCCATCAATTCTACCTCCATGCCTCAGACCCACCGAGACAACATGACGTCACCTCTTTGCCACGCCTCTCCTGCGCCTGAACAGACTTCTTCTATGATTAGTCTCTGATCTAATCTTCAGCATCGGTGACCACCAGCGTGATGTTATATACAGGCCTGTCATTCACCAGCATCGACACACCTCTGCCGTGGACGCCTCTGGAAGCAATATAATCACTGAAGCCAGGAACTTTAGATTTGAAGTACTTTTTCGCCTCGAGTATCCATACAATGTCAAATTCAAGAATAAAGTTAAGTTTGTCTGGTTCTTGAGGTTTATCTTCACGGCCAGCAATGTTCTTGTCAGGCGTTAGAAAAATGCTTACCTAGTAACCGTCCTTGACGATGTCACGCCAGTCTTCCAGCCGCAGCTGATGTTTGCCCGAAGGCTTTTTGCTTTCTCCTTTTTTCCTTCTCGTTCCCTTCGCAGCCGCGCAGCTTCCTTCCTTACAGCAGGGCGGACGTATTTCTTGATTTACACTCGTGAACATACATGAACGCACGCACGCTTCCCCCCTGAGACCCACCCACACACTCACACCTCGTCGCCTGTTTTCCCTCCATCACGCCATTCACACGACAACCACACGCGATGGATTACAGCAACCAGTTTTTTCCTGATACAAGAGGTCCTTTTGAAGCTTGCATGCGACTATTCAGTTGGAGGACAAAGGGATATTTGTTTGCTTATTGTCCTTTATGTGGCTGGCTGGACAAAGGCATAACGCTTAGGTCACGTCCTATATTTCAAGTATGGTATGTAGGTAAATAATTAAAGTAAATAAATTAGCAAGTAAGTAAACAATAAACAGATTGTTGTTTGGAAACGAGTCAGCCGATGCAACAGATTATATAACTGTTTTGCTGTTATTATTATTACTGTCATTACTATTACAATCATATTATCATGATTACGTATTATGATTATTATTATCATCATCATCATCATCATTATTATTATTATTATCATTATTATTATCATTATTATTATCATTATTTTTATTATTATTATTATTATTATTATTATTATTATTATTATTATTATTAGTAGTAGTAGTAGTAGTAGTAGTAGCAATAGTAGTAGTAGTAGTAGTAGTAGTAGTAGTAGTAGTAGTAGTAGTAGTAGTAGTAGTAGTAGTAGTAGTAGTAGTAGTCGTAGTAGTAGTAGTAGTAGTAGTAGTAGTAGTAGTAGTAGTAGTAGTAGCACAGCACTGCACACCATCAAAATCAAGTGCCCTATATTCGCCCAATATATTGAAAATACATACAAGGAACCTGCCAGACTGTTCATCAGCAGTCATAATGACCAACGACTTGGAGACCCGGTGGCCATACAATCCTCAGAGGGCACCACCCAGGGCGACCCAGTGGCCATGGCAATGTTTGCCCTGGGAATGATGAAGCTGCAGGACATCATCCGCCATGAAAACACCAACGTCAAACAGGTGGCGTATGCGGATGACCTCACTGAGGTAGGAAAGTCTGCAGACCTCAGGAAATGGTGGGACCTCGTCAATGAACACGGCCCTAAAATAGGGTACCGTCCCAACGCCACGAAGTCTGTGGTGATTGTAAAACCAGAGGCATACGATCGGGCCAAAACCGCATTCCAGGGCAGTAACGTGAAGCTGTCAGTTACTGGTGAAAGACACCTCGGGGCAGTCATTGGAACAGCTGATTATAGAATCGAATATGTGAAAACAGCTGTAAAGCGCTGGGAGTCCGAACTGCAGAGGCTGAGCGAGATCGCCAAAACGGAACCGCAGGCAGCCTACGCAGCATTTACGTACGGTGTCAAGCATAAATGGAACTACCTGGTGAGGACAGTTCCTGATGTTGCTCCGTTACCAAAACCTCTGGAAGATGCTATCAGAAACATCTTCATACCGGCGATAGCAAATGGGAGATGCCCCAGCGACCAGGAGAGAAGGTTGCTGGAGTTGCCGCCAAGAATGGGTGGGCTCGGCATCACCAACCCGCAAAATCTGGCAGTCTGAATTCGAGAACTCACTCCGAATCACAGCCTCCTTGACCGGATATATTATCAACCAAAATGAAAGGGGAGAAGACAACCCTCAAGATATTAGGTCACTAAGGAATGAAATCTCCAAAAACAGAGAAGAAAAACAGAGAGACACTCTAGGTGACCTAATGAGAGAACTCCCAGAAGACACAAGGAGGAGGACAGATATTGCACAGGAAGTGGGCGCTTCAAACTGACTAACCACACTACCTATCAGGGCAAAAGGCTTCAACTTAAACAAAAAAGAATTCACTGATGCCCTTGCCCTCAGTTATGGCTGGCCAGTGGATGGGCTCCCAAACATGTGTAACTGTGGCTCACCCTTCAACCAAAACCATGCCATGACATGCAAGAGAGGAGGTTTCGTCTGCATGAGACATGATGAAGTAAGAGACGTAACAGCTCAAATGCTGAAAAAAGTCTGTCACGACGTGACTGTGGAACCCATGCTGCTCCCTCTGCAAGGCGAACACCTCGCCAGACGCACCGCTAGTGTTTCGAACGAAGCACGAGTGGATGTTAGCGCCAGAGGGTTTTGGACTCGTGGACAAAGGGTATACTTTGACATAAGGATCTTTGATCCCATGGCCCACTGCCACAGAGACCTGACCCTTGATGCAGCCCACAGAAGAAACGAACAAGAGAAGAACAGAGCATATGAAGAAAGAATACAGAATGGGGACCAGGGCTTCTTCACCCCATTAGTGTTCACGACGTCAGGAGGGATGGGACCAAGGGCGCAGAGCTTCTACGCAAGACTCGCCGAAACACTGGCAGATAAGAAACAACAACCAAGAAGCAGTGTGGCCGCCTGGATGAGATGCAGGCTGTACTTCTCCCTCCTGAGGTCAGCCTTGGTCTGCCTGAGAGGAACCAGGTCACCTGCACCCAAAACCACCCACATTGCCGACCTGGACTTTGAGGCGACGGTGGTTGATAGTCGTACCAACCACAAGCTCTGTTAGCTTACGAATAATATGTTTAGTAACGTTTGTAATACTAAATAAAGATGGTTGTCGGCCACAGTCATTGGCGGGGTGGGGCCAATGAATTGCTTTGTGAAAGGATATGAGAAAAGATACCGCTCACAACACAACTCTAATGGATGGAGGCCCGTATAAGTAGTAGTAGTAGAAAAAAAAGTAGTAGTAGTAGTAGTAGTAGTAGTAGTAGTAGCAAACGTAGTAGAATAATAATCATCATCATCATTATTATTATTATTTTTATTAAGCCAAGAACAAGACAAGTTGAATGTTACCCAGCACCGGAATCGAAGCAATGGCTTGGCGCCAATGTCTGCCTCACAGGCAGACATTGGCGCCAACGCATTGGTTCAATTTCGGTGCTGGGTAACGTTCATTATTATTGTCATTACCTCCACCAACGAAGTTGGAGGGAGGTTATATTTTCGGTCCGGTCAGCATTGTAGTCGCCATTGCGACTGGAGCAGGATTAATCACACAAGACCTTGTCGCACACTCGCTTTAATGCGATTTACCTGCGGGATAAGCGATACATTCACTTAAGCATACAGCACACGACACAGCATAACAGATAATTGATACAGACACATCGAGTATACCAAATTTGTCACCTTATCCTAACAGATCATTAACAATGCACTCTTAAACTCACGACATTGAGGGTCTAATGACAGCCTTTGCAGCTCTTCTCTTTCTCGTCAGCCGTGGGAAACGGGAACTCGGCCGCCCTCCCCTGACGCCGTCTCACTCCCGTCTCTCCTCCCGCCCGAGGCGAACCTCTCTATGGCCCCTCATTTGACCCTAGGGTCAACCATGAGGCCCTCCTTATCTATGCCTTTTAGGCACTGTAAACAACATGCCGGGTCGCCCCGACTACTCGCTCGGGGCGCCCCGCTCTATCTCTAATATTCTACATTCATACACTCCATACATATGGCCTTCATAGGCGCGACATACCATAGGCGCGACTACATACATTTGCCCTTCATAGGCGCGACATACCATAGGCGCGACTACAAGTATGTTTATTTATTTATCTATTTATTCATTTATTTATTTGTTTGTTTGTTCGTGTACAGTCTCCTGTGCACAATTTTGCAGATATCTCAACCAATTTTTCAGGGAAGCTTCGTGTCCATCCAGGTACAAATTCAGAAGTCATATTGCATTTATCAAATAGTAATGGATACATTTGAAACATTTGAAACATTTGAAACATTTGAAACATTTTATTATCCCTTTATACAATTATGTATTTACAATAATTTAGTAGTGCAGGGATGGATGTAGTGGGAATTGCGAAAATGCCTACTAAATGAGTTCTAACGTCATACAGTATATGGCTAAGGAATTCCACATCGTATCTCTACAAAACTCGTTATGAAAACTGATGGCGCTCGATGATTTCCGTCTAATGAATATGAAAGGTATGCACGTTTTACATTTATGGAATACTATAAAAAAAATGAAGACATGACCGATGAGTCCCTCGGGGTCGAGAACATGGCTGTCCAAACGTGCCAAGAATATAACTCCAAGGGTATCAGCATGGAATAAATGACGTTTCTTTTTCAGTTATTGCTATGGTGATCCTGCTTATTATACAAAGTGATCGACACGTAGGTTCGTACCCATTCTATTATGAGTATTCAGACCACCAAAAAAATAAGGTTTCCCTAAATTAAAACTTTCGTGGATATGTTTTTAGGTAACTATGGATCAATATGTCTCCTACTCGCCTATTCAACCTTCCCTGGCAAGTCCTTTTTTTATTTCCAAGTTGTTTAGCCGCGCCTGTGAACTCCCGTTAACTCTGACCTGTTTCGCCTTCCTCATCATCTTCATCTCCTTTACCCCATTTTGCCACGAGGCGTTAATCCTTCATCCCCTGCGTACTTCTCCAAGGTGTCCCTATTGCAGCGCCTCAGCAGCTTTGTTCCTTCTCCCTGCCTGCAATGTTGCCAATCATGTGACGTAGCGTGCTAGTAGAGCGTGTGTCAAACAGACAGGAAATGAGGCTGCCAATGTGCGTAGTGAGTGTGGGGAGTGGAACAGCGTCGTGTGGAAGGACAGGTAAATGCTGGGGCCTGGGGTGGATGGCTAAGGGACCGGGTGTGTGGAGGTGGGAAGGGCTGTGATAAAAGCAGAACATGATGAAAGAGGAGGAAAAAGGGGGGAAGGGGGGAGGTGCAGGAAGGTGACTGGAATCATTAACAGGATACAGTACAGGGAGCCACAAAAGTATAAAAGGTAAAGGCGCCTGCCAGCTCGACACACTCGTCCCCGCAGCTGAGAGTCTCGTATCTCCACCTGCTCTTGCATACCTGTCCCGGCTTCTCAGGTAAGTCTTTGTGAGGTAAGCAGAGGCAGAATTTGAAACGCCGAACTGAGTGTCGAATAAGTCTTGTTTTTAGTTAAGTTTCGTACCTTTCTTTAGTTTGCGTGAGGTGTGCGTGAGTTTACACCCGTAAGATAGAGATGTGAAGGTGCTGTTTGACTCTTGCATTGGTGCGCTGAATCTCGGGCCTCGGGAGAATGGGGCAAGGAAGGAGAAACAGAAGAAGGCTGACTGCTCTAAAGCTTGGCAGGGAAAGGGACGAAGGGATGTGGGTGCTATAGTAGTTATCTCATGCGCTGGTGAGGTGCGAGGAAGGTGGAAAGTTAATCCGATATTTTAATGCTTTTTGATCTGCATCGGAGGATAAGATTACTCACTTTTTTTTTCTATTTATACATGCAGTACGTGTAAAGCTATTGCAAACGGAGGCGAACATCTAGTATTCTGCAAGGGGGTGTTGGGGAGCGGGAAACTCTCAACTCCAGCCATACACAGTCTAGTAACCAATCTTCCCACCCTTGGTTCTAATTTTGTAGCACTTCGCGCATGACGTCCAAATTATCGTACTCAGACACTCAGCATATCGTAATTTCCGGTTTCTGACTCACAGCAATTGCAAACAGACACCAATAAGTATGGATTTTAACGATAACTTTAACTGGAATTTCGTTATCTGTGTGGGTAGGAAAGTTTCGGGGCCCAGGAACTGATAATTGCGATGTTTTGAGTACGATAATTTGGCAACGCTGAATTCACCTCTAGACTCCTCGACAGTGCCAGTAAAGACTAGTAACAGAGTGGTCGTGGCATGGCTCGCTGGTTACTTGGCCCCCTCAGGAGACACCCGTATGAAATTCTGAGATAATGCAATTTGGCAAGCGGGATACTTTTCTATGAGCAATATACTTCCCTTAAAGATAACATTGACCCCCCTCACACCCATGACCCAACCTACAGGCTGACCCTTCCTACGCCACTGCAGGCATTAGCATTACGCAACTTTTTCTGGTGTTTTACGTAACTGAGCTTTGTATTCGAAGTAATTTGCTCTCTTACACACACACACACACACACACACACACACACACTAAACATCCCAACCTGCCAGCCCACGTGCTCTTTTAATGCAGAATAGCTCATCACCGCTGTTGTTGGGCCTAACGAAATGGCTAACGCGAAAGTGTATTCTAAAACAGGGAGTGGCGCGGAATTGACGCTGTGCCTGACCGAATGACACTTTACTTTTCCGTCATAATTTTTTTTCTCTCTACAACGCACTACTCTATCCCGAAACGTTACACTAAATAGCTTTACACACATGTTTATCAGCAGCAGTCGCGGCGCTAACACAACCTGATTCTTTTAAAGGTCGTGTTAGTCTTCAACAATACTGTGGCTGATAATTCCTTTTGACCCGTTTTTCCCACGGTGTAGTTGGTTGGCGTTCGCTAATATTACTTTTATATTACGTTTTACGACTGAGTTTGTAATATGTCGACTTAACAACCAACACTTCAAACTAACTCTTTAGTCTGTCGCACTCTATGGACCCCTCGGCCTGTACCAATACCTTAACCTTGGAATGTCGCCACCAGACCTTGACCATCGCCGAGCCATGAAGACCACGGTGAGCGTGATGAGGCTGCTGCTGCTGGTGGTGCTGGCCATGGTGCTGTCGATGACGGACCCTACGGAGGCAAGTCGCCACGGAGGTGGCAGACGACGGACGCTGACAGGCTGCCTTGGTGAGTTGATGATGATCAGGAGGAGGAGGTGGAAGAGGAAGAGGAGGGTGTGATGGAGAGGTAATGGTTATGGTAATGATACAGTTCTTGGTCCTGCCCTAGCCATGATTGTCTTAGTGATGTCCTAGTACGCGTAATACAAGGATTCAGGTAAAGTAAAATATATGAACAGATTAATTAAAATGACACTCTGACGCGGGGGAAGCGGTGGCTGAGTGGATAGGGTGACGACGCGGGTTCGCGCCCCGCCCGGTACCACAAGCTGGGATTTTTCAGTCACTGCCGAGCGGTCTAAGACTACCCACATGCTGTCCAGAAGACCACCTATCAACCCGGACTCTAGATTCTAGGATCAAAGATGAGCTCCGGGGAGCAACATTAGCCAATGCAAGATGGCGCCACTATAAACACTAGCCTGCGCAATAACAGGCTGGGGTCGACCACCATCAGGCCCTGCCAAGAAAGCCTACCGGCGCCAGAGACGAACACGTTAAAAAAGACAAATAGCTGCTGACGTTTGGCGGTTACACAAACTATAAATGAGTATGTTAGTTCCCAAATGAGTAAGTAAATCATGAATAAAAAAATGTTATCCTGCTCCTCTACATACCATTTCCTCTCTCTCTCTCTCTCTCTCTCTCTCTCTCTCTCTCTCTCTCTCTCTCTCTCTCTCTCTCTCCTTCTAGCTCGACCGTCACTTCCTTCAACTTAATATCAACTAGAGTAGAAATGCAACGTTTTGGAGTCTTCTGATTAATGTAAAATCACTTAGGTTTAAGGACAGACCACCAAGTCAGGACCATGGGGTCTGTGTGGTCTGATTTTCTATGTAAATCTATGTAAATCTCTCTCTCTCTCTCTCTCTCTCTCTCTCTCTCTCTCTCTCTCTCTCTCTCTCTCTCTCTCTCTCTCTCTCTCTCTCTCTCTCTCTCAAGCTTGACCGTCATTTCCTTCAACATAATATTAACTAGAGTAGTAATGCAACGTTTTGGAGCCATCTGATAAATGTAGAATCACTTAGGTTTAAGGACAGACCACCTAGTCAGGACCATGGTGTCTGTGTGGTCTGATTTTCTATGTAAATCTATGTACATCTCTCTCTCTCTCTCTCTCTCTCTCTCTCTCTCTCTCTCTCTCTCTCTCTCTCTCTCTCTCTCTCTCTCTCTCTCTCTCTCTCTCTCTCTCTCTCTCTCTCTCTCTCTCTCTCTCTCTCTCTCTCTCTCTCTCTCTCTCATTCTTTCGTCACTCCGCCATGCATAACTCTTGCCCCTCTTTTTCACTTTCTCCCACTTCTTTCCTCTTTTACCTTCTCTCCACCTCCATATCCTCCGCTTCACCTCCTCCCCCTTTCTATCTCACTTCCCCTTCCTCCCTCACACTTCTGGCCCTTTCCCTACTCACTTCCCTCTTCCTTCATTCCTAACACACACTTGCCCCTCTTTGTCACCTTCTCTCCCTCCCTCTCCCTCCTTCTCCCTTCCCCTTGTTCCACACACTTCCCCCCCCTGTTCACATTTCCCCCGCCCCGCCCTCCTTCCCTCCTCCGCTTATCTCCAATTCTCCTCTCGCAGGACAATGTCTGTGCAACACAGATCCCTGCAACGCCTGTTTCACAGCTGTGACGGCCGGCACCAGTAAGTAAATCTCCCGTTAGCTTTACTTAACTTACACCTCGTCTTTCCTTCCTCACTTTTTTATGTTCGTCCAGGAATCCAAATTACTGATATAAGTAATAGAAAAAAACACTATCAACCCTCTACGGAGCCCTAGGGCACCTCACTTTCTACTTGGCAGCCCCAGTTAGATTCTTTTAGTTGTCCATACCAGCTCTCCGTTTCTTGTAATATTAACAACGCCCTAACCGAGCATAAAGCTTCCCCATCTATTTCTCGGGTATTTACCATTTCAGCAGTTTTGGGTGAAAGGTTCTGATCTATTATTTCATCTTCCAGCCACGACCTATGCAGGCCTTGGCGCGTGTCTTGACGCGGTGACAGGTATTACACCTTTGGTAAGTGAGACCTGTGTGTGTGTGTGTGTGTGTGTGTGTGTGTGTGTGTGTGTGTGTGTGCACCAACTAACTCTTCTTTTTTTTTTTTTCCTCAACACACACACACACACACACACACACAGACCAAGAACACATCATGCGTCGTTTCTCCCAATCATGCAAGCAGGGAACGACATGGATCAAGCCGCCCCGGAGGACGCCACGGACCCAAGACCCTGAACATTATCTACGGTAGGTGCTGATAATGATGATGATGATGGTGGTGGTGGTGGTGGTGGTGGTGGTGGTAGCGCTATACTGATGAAATTGATGATGATAATGATATGGTAATGGTAACAATATAGAAGAGATGAGGAGGATGTGTGTGTGTGTGTGTGTGTGTGTGTGTGTGTGTGTGTGTGTGTGTGTCACTCATTTAGTCACTTTCCTGGCCCTGTGTTCCCTCCGCTCCTGTCTCTCTCATTTTTCCACTCCAGAACTTCCTCCTTCCCGGCCTTCTTCACCTCCCACTCACCCCTCTCTCGCTCCTCCTTCCGCAGAACGCTGTTTGTGTGAGGACATCCAGGGGACAACCACGTGCAACGCCTGCTTTGATAGGGTCGACGCTGGCACCAGTAAGTAGCCCTTCCTCTACCTTCACTTGGCCTGGCCTGATCTGACTAGACAAAACCTAACCCAACCTAACTTAGCCATTAGTAAGCTGAACAAAATATATGAAACTTAAATACTTGAGACTTATGCATCAACATCAATTTACAATGACAATGAGGTAAAAAATAGTTTTAGAAAATGGAAGTAGTAATGAGAAATTTTAAAGCCTTGGGAGACTAAAGTAAGGAACAATAATGTTGAAGAAACAGCGACTGTTCATTTTGCAATAGGTAGGTACAAGATCGAGAGAAAATCAACTTGCTAAATTTACAGAGAAAATCAGGTCGGGTGTCATGAACACCCTTTTCAAAGACAAACGAACAGAAAATGAATATGGAAAAGTCTTAATGGTGAACCCGATAAATGAAATCGACTATTCTTACAGGAATTCTGGACAAAGTGAAGGATGTGACAGTAGTAAATAAACTCAAATGCAGTGACCATTGAAGTAGAAATATGTAAAGTAGGCTTAAACCTAAAATAAGAGATAAAAGTTACTGACGCCATTAATAAATATTATAAGACAAAAAAAAGTCATACCATGAAGCAAAAATCTATATCTGCACTTTCTCGTCCACTCATTCATGTAGTATCTAACTGTTTGTGTATTCACTTACGTATCTCTTCAATGACGTTTTAATCTACGTATTTGTCAATATATTTATCTATCTTTCAGTAACTACATATGCAGACCTTGGAGCCTGTCTGGACGCTGTAGTACCTGCTCTGGTGAGTGTGAGTGTGTGTGTGTGTGTGTGTGTGTGTGTGTGTGTGTGTGTGTTTGGTCACTTACTCTAACAGCCCTTCCCTCCTCTTCGCCCACTCACAGTCCACCGCCACAACATGTATCGGCTGCCATCAAGGCTAAAATAGAGACTGCTGGAGCCCTTGGCATGTTACCATCGGCCACGCACTACTTCTCGAAATCAGGTGAGGTGATCGAGGTTCCTCCACGTAACTAAGTCTGACAGAAATACATTAGATTCATAAGGTTTAAATAGTTTGCACTGTATTTTTTAAATTCATTTAGTCACTTTTCTGACCCTGTGTCTCCTCAATATCTCAGAGCAAAGAAGGATCAAAGAGTACCATAGACGTAGGTTGTAGGGGTGCCAGAGAATAAGGTGTCCCCAAAATTTCACACTATACTCATATTCAAATGTGGAGTCTGTTAGGGTAGGGCCAGCCTCTCTACAGCGTTGCCACACCACTCCTAATACATCTCCCTCGCCCCCTCTTTCCTGTCAGCAATTTACGATTTGGAATGTGTATTATTATTATTATTTGTAGTAGAGTGCTGCTTGTGTAGTTCCAATGATGTGCATCCTCCCCATACCCAGACCAGCCTACGCCCACGCCAATGTGTCCTACTAAACGCAAACTCATACATGCCCCAAAAGGTTACACTGAGAAGGGAACGATGGCCTGACCGAACCCAAGACCACGGCTACCAATGATGTTACTGCTGACACCACCATCAACACTACTATCTACTACTACTACTACTACTACTACTACTACTACTTCATCTCTTCTCAACGGCAGCATGCATGGAATTCCACAAGATGCGAGCAGAGCACATCCACAAGCACCACTACTAAAATGAAGAAATAATCCCAATGCTTAGGTTCTCAAGTCTCCAGCCCTGTTAGTCAGTTCTTTAATTGTTTGTCTGTCTGCCAGTCTGTCTTCCGGCACACTTTCTGTTCTTGATTTGCTTTGAAGAATAAAAAAAATTGCACCCCCATTTTTGTGTGAGTTTCTCCAGTGATGGACCCCAGTTTTATTTTCGGAGTGTTCATCCCCCGGTCGTTAGGGACGGTGCCGTTAACATGTTCCACATCCGGGAGACCCTACCCGCAAAGGTGCGTTGGTGTTGACTGGTACGGGAACGCGGCACCTCCACTGCGTCACCACGGGATAGCACCGTCCGTTCTCGTATCTTGCTTGGTGACTCTCGGAAGTTGGTGTAGGCTCGCCAGGTGTGGCACTCCCTGCACCTGTGCCTTATGAAATCCCACAAGAGCCGCTATATACGTCCCTGCGGTGTTCCAGGGAGTCGACGGAGCTGAGAGTCTCGGTTTCTCGGGGAGGCCTCCGTGCCACACCCTGTCAGAGGCACCCCCAATGTCCAGGGCTACCACGACAGTGTCCAGGCCGTCGTCAAGGGCGTCCTGCCAGCTCTTTGGAGAGGAGCATCAACAGATCGGAGGTGGACCGGCCAAGTCTGAACCCAAACTGTTGGTCCGAGAGGAGGTAAATGTCCTTGAAGTGACAGACTACGTCTGCCACGACCCTCTCGAACACTTTCCTCACAACAGAGAGCAGAGAGATGGGCCGGTAGTTTTTGGGCTTAGACCTGGAGCTCCTCCTGTGGACAGGAACCACCGGAGCCGCTTTCCACACCGCACGATGGCCAGGTGTTTTCCCGGAGGCAGGCAGAGAAGAATCTGAAGAGGGCTGTGTTACGAGTGAAGTCCCAAAGGGGTCGATGCTGGGTCCGCTGCTTTTTATCATTTACCTACATCAATGATTTGGACACAGGAATTAGTTGTCATGTCAGTAAGTTAGCGGATGATACCAAGATCGGTAGAGTAATCCAATCAGACCAGAACGCCAGCGCTCTCCAGGATGAGCTTAAGAGACTTTATGATTGGGCGGGGAAGTGGCAGATGGAATTCAATGTCGGGAAGTGTAGTATTCTGAGTGTAGGTAGGAATGACCCCTCACACAACTACCCCTCAAATGACACTCCTCTAAGCAGGTCTGGGAGTGAGAGGGACTTTGGAGTCTTAGTGAGCACTGATCTGCGTCCTAGGGCTCAATGCATTCATGCAAACAGGGTACTGGCTTTCATCTCGAGGACCGTAAGCAATAGGAGCGCTGAGGTCATCCTCAAACTTTACTTAGCACTAGTTAGACCTCATCTTGATTACGCGGTTCTGTTCTGGTCCCCCTACTATAGAATGGATATCAAGATGTAAGAATCTGTACAGAGAAGGATGACAAAAATGATTCATGGGGTGAGAAACTTGCCCTATGAGGATAGAATGAAGCATTTAAATCTACACTCTCTAGAAAGGCGAAGGTTGCGAGGAGACCTGATCAAAGTCTATAAGTGGATGAAGGGCTTTCATAAAGGAGATGTCAGTAGAGTTTTGGTTGTAAAAGAGCCAAGTAGAACATGAAGCAATGGTTTTAAGTTAGACAAATTCAGATTCAACAAAGACATAGGCAAGAATTGGTTCACCAATAGAGTGGTGGATGAATGGAACAGGCTTGGCAGTCATGTTGTGTGTGCCATTACCATAGATACATTCAAGAAGAGGTTGGATTTATTCATGGATAATGAGGGAAGGTGGGGTTGTAAGATTACAGGAGCTGCCTTGTATAGGCCAACCGGCCTCTTGCAGACTCATTACGTTCTTATGTTCTTCTCCCCCGCACAGACGCTTTCCATATATAAGGGCCTTGTCCGCCCTCGTATTAAGTATGCATATCACGTGTGGGGGTGCTCTACTCACACAGCTCTCTTGGACAGAGTGGAGTCTAAGGCTCTTCGTCTCATCAGCTCCCCTCCTCTTACTGACAGCCTTCTACCTCTTAAATTCCGCCGCCATGTTGCATCTCTTTCTATCTTCTATCGATATTTTCATGCTGACTGCTCTTCTGAACTTGCTAACTACATGCCTCCCCCCCTCCCGCGGCCCCGCTGCACACGACTTTCTACTCAAGCTCATCTCTAAACTGTCCAACCCCCTTATGAAAGAGTTAACCAGCATCTCCATTCTTTCATCCCCTTCACTGGTAAACTCTGGAACAACCTTCCTTCGTCTGCATTTCCTCCTGCCTATGACTTGACCTCTTTCAAGAAGTGTATCAAGACAGCTCTCCATCCAAAATTGAATTCTCTTTTGGCCACTCTATATTTTTCGCTTTGTGGGGGCAACAGTAGCAGGCTTTTTTTCTACATTTTCTTTTTGTTGCCCTTGAGATGTTCTATGTGTTGTAAAAAAAGTGTTCATGTGACGTGGCATGCAGGATGCGAGGCTGGCAATGTGCATAGAGAGTGTGGAGAGCAGCAGAATGGAACGGTGGCATGTGGCGGGAGAGGAAAAGAAAGTAGAGGGAGAGGAAAATGATGTGGAGGGAGAGGAAAATGCTGGGGCCTGGGGCGGATGGCTAAGGGACCGGGTGTGTGGAGGTGGGAAGGGCTGTGATAAAAGTAGAACGTGATGATTGAGGGGGAAGAAGGGGGGAAAGGGGGAGGTGCAGGAAGGAGACCGGAAGCGTTAACAGGATACATTACAGGGAGCCACACAAGTATAAAAGGTAAAGGCGCCTGCCAGCTCGACACACTCGTCCCCGCAGCGAGTCTTGTATCTCCACCTGCTCTCGCATACCTGTCCCGGCTTCTCAGGTAAGTCTTTGTGAAGTAAGCAGAGGCAGAATTTGAAACGCCGAACTGAGTGTCGAATAAGTCTTGTTTTAGTTCATTTTCGTACCTTTCTTTAGTTTGCGTGAGGTGTGCGTGAGTTTACACCCGTAAGATAGAGATGTGAAGGTGCTGTTTGACTCTTGCATTGGTGCGCTGAATCTCGGGCCTCGGGAGAATGGGGCAAGGAAGGAGAAACAGAAGAAGGCTGACTGCTCTAAAGCTTGCCAGGGAAAGGGACGAAGGGATGTGGGTGCTATAGTAGTTATCTCATGCGCTGGTGAGGTGCGAGGAAGGTGGTAAGTTAATCCGATATTTTAATGCTTTTTGATCTGCGTTGGAGGATAAGATTACTCACTTTTTTTTCTTCTATTTATACATGCAGTACGTATAAAGCTATAGCAAACGGAGGCGAACATCTAGTATTCTGCAAGGAGGTGTTGGGGAGCGGGAAACTCAACTCTAGCCATACACAGTCCAGTAACCAGTCTTCCCACCCTTGGTTCTAGTTTTGTGTCAGTTCGCGCATGACGTCACACGGTCCCGCTCAAAGAATCCATCTCTAGCCCTAGAATTATATCGTTTAATTTGCCAGACACAGAGGAAAACGTGGATCCGGTCGGACCCAATGTAGAAAATAATGAAAAAAAAAAATACAAAAATCATATCTATTTACCTCCAACGCTACAAATCTTGAAAAATACACATTCCTGAATGCAATCACAGTATTCAAATCAGAGTTTTTATGCACACTTAGAGACACGCCAGTCCTCGTCGACAGACCGACTCGGTCGGCTAGATTTCGATCGCCGATAGAGTCGGTCTGTCGGCTTCCTGCTACGGGCCGCCAATAGGTTAAGCCCGTGCTCTCCCGCGCAGGAAGGGAGCATTTTTGCACTCTTAACAAAGGCCCGTTTCCCCTATAGAGACTAGGGGATAAATCTTTGAGGAGGAGGAGGATGCACACTTATTTTTTGAGTAAAAAAAACTTGTAAAAAATAAAAGATTACGCATATAATGCTTTTATAAGACTCCTCTGATACGGAAATAAATCCTGACTAAAATTCCTCCTTCTTGGATGGCTGGCCTTCATGAAGAACGATGGCAAGCTGCTATGCGTCAAAAAAGTGAGGTGCCTGGAACACATGAACATGACCAAGTATTCTACCTAAAATTTTGGGTATTTTATATTTATAAAGTCACATGCATACATGTGACATGTATACATACATTAAAGCTTGTATATTGAAAGAATACCTATATTCAAGGAGAAAATGCATCACCATAAACATTGAATGGCGGGGTGCCGTGGAGAGGCCAAAAGGGCCGGCAGCAGGTGATATGCACTCTATTATATTTTCTTCTACAGAGTCTTGGGGCTGTTTCTGTGGCGTCACAGTAAAACTCGTTGAAGCGTCGATGCCGATTACGACGTTCGGCACACTGTCATGGCCATGGAGTTACTCGTAGTAGTACGTATATGCGTGTGACGTATACACTATATATACGTACACGTACTATAGTGTATACATACATAGAATTCTACCTCCATGGTCATGTTAGTCAACAGGAAGGGAGGGGGCCTCATCAGTAGGGCATCTGGCAGCGGCCGTGGGTGTTGGGTGGCAGTATCTTCACTTTCACAGTAAATTGGTTCGATAGTGACATCATCAAAGAGATTGATGGTGTCCTCTGCTAAGATCTGTGCGATGGCTTTTTCGCTCAGTCCAGTGTGACACGTCATCGTTTTTTTCTCTCTATAATGATAACGACACGAAATAATGGGTTTAAACTGGATAAATTCAGATTCAACAGGGACAAAGGCAAAAATTGGTTTACTAACAGGGTGGTGGATGAGTGGAATAGGCTTAGCAGTCATGTGGTGAGTGCCAATACAATTGTCACATTCAAAAATAGATTGGATAAATTCATGGACAGCGATATTAGGTGGGGTTAGATACACGGGAGCTACACGGGAGCTTAGGTTCAGAGGAGCTGCCTCGTACAGGCCTACCGGCCTCTTGCAGACTCCTATGTTCTTATGTTCTTAACGTTACACTAAATAGCTTTACACACATGTTTATCAGCAGCAGTCGCGGCGCTAACACAACCTGATTCTTTTAAAGGTCGTGTTAGTCTTCAAAAATACTGTGGCTGATAATTCCTTTTGACCCGTTTTTCCCACGGTGTAGTTGGTTGGCGTTCGCTAATATTACTTTTATATTACGTTTTACGACTGAGTTTGTAATATGTCGACTTAACAACCAACACTTCAAACTAACTCTTTAGTCTGTCGCACTCTATGGACCCCTCGGCCTGTACCAATACCTTAACCTTGGAATGTCGCCACCAGACCTTGACCATCGCCGAGCCATGAAGACCACGGTGAGCGTGATGAGGCTGCTGCTGCTGGTGGTGCTGGCCATGGTGCTGTCGATGACGGACCCTACGGAGGCACGTCCAGACATACCACAGCCGCTGACTACCTGCCTTCGTGAGTTGATGACGATCAGGAGGAGGTGGAGGAGGAAGAGGAGGGTGCTGACTGTGATGGAGAGGTAATGGTTATGGTGATGATACAGTTCTTGGTCCTGCCCTAGCCATGATTGTCTTAGTGACGTCCTAGTACGCGTAATACAAGGATTCAAGTAAAGTAAAATATATGAACAGATTAATCAAAATGACACTCTGGCGCGGGGGAGGCGGTGGCTGGACATGATGTCCAGAAGACCACCTATCAACCCGGACTCTAGATTCTAGGATCAAAGATGAGCTGCGGGGAGCAACATTAGCCAATGCAAGATGGCGCCACTATAAACACTAGCCTGCGCAATAACAGGCTGGGGTCGACCACCATCAGGCCCTGCCAAGAAAGCCTACCGGCGCCAGAGGCGAACACGTTAAAAAAGACAAATAGCTGCTGACGTTTGGCGGTTACACAAACTATAAATGAGTATGTTAGTTCCCAAATGAGTAAGTAAATCATGAATAAAAAATGTTATCCTGCTCCTCTACATACCATTTCCTCTCTCTCTCTCTCTCTCTCTCTCTCTCTCTCTCTCTCTCTCTCTCTCTCTCTCTCTCTCTCTCTCTCTCTCTCTCTCTCTCTCTCTCTCATTCTTTCGTCACTCCGCCATGCATAACTCTTGCCCCTCTTTTTCACTTTCTCCCACTTCTTTCCTCTTTTACCTTCTCTCCACCTCCATATCCTCCGCTTCACCTCCTGCCCCCTTTCTATCTCACTTCCCCTTCCTCCCTCACACTTCTGGCCCTTTCCCTACTCACTTCCCTCTTCCTTCATTCCTAACACACTTGCCCCTCTTTATCACCTTCTCTCCCTCCCTCTCCCTCCTACTTCCTTCCCCTTGTTCCACACACTTCCCACCCCTGTTCACATTTCCCCCGCCCCGCCCTCCTTCCCTCCTCCGCTTATCTCCAATTCTCCTCTCGCAGGACACTGTCTGTGCAACACAAATGGCTGCAAACTCTGTTTCGCAGCTGTGGAAGACGGCACCAGTAAGTAAATCTCCCGTTAGCTTTACTTAACTTACACCTCGTCTTTCCTTCCTCACTTTTTTATGTTCGTCCAGGAATCCAAATTACTGATATAAGTAATAGAAAAAAACACTATCAACCCTCTACGGAGCCCTAGGGCACCTCACTTTCTACTTGGCAGCCCCAGTTAGATTGTTTTAGTTGTCCATACCAGCTCTCCGTTTCTTGTAATATTAACAACGCCCTAACCGAGCATAAAGCTTCCCCATCTATTTCTCGGGTATTTACCATTTCAGCAGTTTTGGGTGAAAGGTTCTGATCTATTATTTCATCTTCCAGCCACGACCTATGCAGGCCTTGGCGCGTGTCTTGACGCGGTGACTGATATTACACCTTTGGTAAGTGAGACCTGTGTGTGTGTGTGTGTGTGTGTGTGTGTGTGTGTGTGCACCAACTAACTCTTCTTTTTTTCTTCACACACACACACACAGACCAACAACACAGAATGCATCCCTCGAAGCCGACCCATAGGAGGAAACCACGAACCCACGACCCTGAACGTTATCTACGGTAGGTGCTGATAATGATGGTGGTGGTGGTGGTGGCGCTATACTGATGAAATTGATGATGATAATGACATGGTAATGGTAACAATATAGAAGAGATGAGGAGGATGTGTGTGCGTGTGTGTGTGTGTGTGTGTGTGTGTGTGTGTGTGTGTGTCGCTCATTTAGTCACTTTCCTGGCACTGTGTTCCCTCCGCTCCTTTCTCTCTCATTTTTCCACTCCAGAACTTCCTCCTTCCCGGCCTTCTTCACCTCCCACTCACCCCTCTCTCGCTCCTCCTTCCGCAGAACGCTGTTTGTGTGAGGACATCCAGGGGACAACCACGTGCAACGCCTGCTTTGATAGGGTCGACGCTGGCACCAGTAAGTAGCCCTTCCTCTACCTTCACTTGGCCTGGCCTGATCTGACTAGACAAAACCTAACCCAACCTAACTTAGCCTGGCATACGAAAGTGTAACAAAAATCATTATTAAGCTGAACAAAATATATGAAACTTAAATACTTGTGACTTATGCATCAACATCAACTTACAATGACAATGAGGTAAAAAATAGTTTTAGAAAATGGAAGTAGTAATGAGAAATTTTAAAGCCTTGGGAGACTAAAGTAAGGAACAATAATGTTGAAGAAACAGCGACTGTTCATTTTGCAATAGGTAGGTACAAGATCGAGAGAAAATCAACTTGCTAAATTTACAGAGAAAATCAGGTCGGGTGTCATGAACACCCTTTTCAAAGACAAACGAACAGAAAATGAATATGGAAAAGTCTTAATGGTGAACCCGATAAATGAAATCGACTATTCTTACAGGAATTCTGGACAAAGTGAAGGATGTGACAGTAGTAAATAAACTCAAATGCAGTGACCATTGAAGTAGAAATATGTAAAGTAGGCTTAAACCTAAAATAAGAGATAAAAGTTACTGACGCCATTAATAAATATTATAAGACAAAAAAAAGTCATACCATGAAGCAAAAATCTATATCTGCACTTTCTTGTCCACTCATTCATGTAGTATCTAACTGTTTGTGTATTCACTTAAGTATCTCTTCAATGACGTTTTAATCTACGTATTTGTCAAGATATTTATGTATCTTTCAGTAACTACATATGAAGAACTTGGAGCCTGTCTGGACGCTGTAGCACCTGCTCTGGTGAGTGTGTGTGTCTGTGTGTGTGTGTGTGTGTGTGTGTGTGTGTGTGTGTGTGTGTGTGTGGTCACTTACTCTAACAGCCCTTCCCTCCTCTTCGCCCACTCACAGTCCAGCGACATAACATGTATCGGCTGCAATCAAGGCTAAAATAGAGACTGGTGGAGCCCTTGGCATGTTACCATCGGCCACGCACTACTTCTCGAAATCAGGTGAGGTGATCGAGGTTCCTCCACGTAACTAAGTCTGACAGAAATGTATTAGATTCATAAGGTTTAAATACTTTACTCTCAATATATTTCTTAAACTGATAAGCTGTCCCACAGAGCAAAGTAGGATCAAAGAGTACCATAGACGTAGGTTGTAGGGGTGCCAGAGAATAAGGTGTCCCCAAAATTTCACACTATACTCATTTTCAAATGTGGAGTCTGTTAGGGTAGGGCCAGCCTCTCTACAGCGTTGCCACACCACTCCTAATACATCTCCCTCGCCCCCTCTTTCCTGTCAGCAATTTACGATTTGGAATGTGTATTATTATTATTAGTAGTAGTAGTAGTAAGTGCTGCTTGTGTAATTCCAATGTTGTGCACCCCTCCCCCCATACCCCGGTGAGCCTACGCCCACGCCAATGTGTCCTACTAAACGCAAACTCATACATGCCCCAAAAGGTTACACTGAGAAGGGAACGATGGCCTGACCGAACCCAAGACCACGGCTACCAATGATGTTACTGCTGGCACCACCATCACCACTACTATCTACTACTACTACTACTACTACTACTACTACTACTACTACTACTACTTCATCTCTTCTCAACGGCAGCATGCATGGAATTCCACAAGATGCGAGCATAGCACATCCACAAGCACCACTACTAAATTGAAGAAAAAATACCAATGCTTAAAGGTTCTCAAGTCTCCAGCCCTGTTAGGCCCCTTTCACACTTGCGGGCGAGGCCCTCGTCCGCGCTTACAATACATAAAGCGGACGCGGGCCTTCAGGTATCCTTTCAGACGGCGCGGGTGAAAACTGGCCGCCACCCGCAGGAAGGTGGAAGGAGGCAGGAGAAAGACAGGAAAATATATGGAAAACCAGGGAAAGCAAGGTCTTTTGGAGGAAAGGAGAGACAAAAATAAAGCTGGAGGAGGAAGGGAGATAAAGGAATAAAATTGATAAAATGAAAGACCAAAAATTAATATAGATGGCAGAGCAAAAAGAGAAAATGGGAAAAAGGAGAGAAGGGAGAAGGAAGATGAGGAAGTAAACACGAGGGAGAAGAGCATCAAAATTTTTCCTATAAATAAAGTTAAAAATAAAAAGTGAAACAGGAAAATGAACGCACAACAAATCACATTGAAACCAACCAGAATACTGAATGAGTTTTCTTTGGAGAGATACGCGGGCCACGGGCATCGCCCGCGCCGTGTGAAAACACACAATGAACACTGTATGTACCCTTTGCTGCTATGCGCGGACGCGGGCCCGCAGATGACCCAAGAGGGGCCCCGAGTTGAATTTCGCCCGCGCGCGGGCGACGTCCACGGCGTGTGAAAGGTTCCATAGAAAACATCAGTCATAAGTTGACGCGCGTCCGCGTTATAAGCGCGGACGCGGGCCTGGGCCCGCAAGTGTCAGTTCTTTAATTGTTTGTCTATCTGCCAGTCTGTCTTCCGGCACACTTTCTGTTCTTGATTTGCTTTGAAAAATAATAAAAATGCACCCCCATTTTTGTGTTTTGTTCCTATGGGTTCGTTGCTGGTCCTTCCGGGCAGGCAACAGTGCTCGCCAATCCTAATATTTGACAGGCTTTTTGAAGGAGTTTAGGGCATTTCCAGGATTTGTTTAATGACCCTGGTGGTAGTTTGACCCTTCTTCTGTGCTATGATTGTGAAAAGGCACTCGTGAAAACACTACTGACCTCCTTTTAGACCTTTTAGAAATATATATAGTTGATGCGAGTGAAGGAAACCAACGGAAAGAATTAACAACCAACCAAAACTAAGCAAGGAGGGTCAATTATTTATCTATCTATCTATCTATCTATCTATATCTATATCTATCTATATATCTATCTATCTATCTATCTATGTATATATATATATATATATATATATATAAATATATAAATATATAAATATATATATATATATCTATATATAGATATATATATATATATATATATATATATATATATATATATATATATATATTTTTTTTTTTACTTATTTTCCAGTTTTCCTTTCATTACAGGTAACATGGGCGACCTCTATTCTGAAAACAAACGATTTATATTGAAATTTCAACTATTTCTTCGGATAACTCAATACATTCCATTAGCAAAGTCAATTAAGAAACTGAAATGATGATGATGATGATGGTGATAATAACTACAATAATAATAATAATAATAATAATAATAATAATAATAATAATAATAATAATGTTAGGCACGCCGTCTGTTCACATCGCGCCTCTTCCTCGCCCGTGTTGCGAGAAATATCTCCTCGCAGAAATAACTCGCTCTGATGTCCACCACGCATGCGCACTGGGGAATACACATCAAGAAAACATCAGTTCGCCTGGTTTTGTTCTGGTTTGTCCACCTGTGATCTTTAAAATGGTTGACATTGTCCGTAAGAAAACAACACACCAGACCAACAGACCAAACACGCAAAAACCGAGTGAACATGAACGATGGGGTATAATTCTTCATAAAGTCCGCCCTGTTCGTTTGTTATATATCATTCTCTTGATTAAAAGTGTTGCTCTGATATTTATGCCGTGTATCAGAACCGAAATAGAGGAATTAAACGATAGTGGTGAGTGAAATATAGAAACAATAAGCAAGTTGGACCTCTCTCTGCGAGCTATTTTGCTTATGCGAGATCATTCCTACAACACCACTACACGGGAGCTGCGTCATTCTTCTTAATTTTTACAGGAAGGGAGTGACCAGCGACGCATTAACGATGAGCTACACGAGGGAGAGCGTCATGGCCCTAACGCAGGAGAAGCAGAAGCTGGAACAAACAATACAGGAGTTATGGGACGTGTTAAAGACGGTGGGTGTAAATGTAGAGTTTTTTTTATTGCGTTTGCTCATGAATAATATGAATACCTTTGATGTTAGATGGAACTCTTATGTTATTCAGGTGTACAGTTCTTTTGTATTGTCACTTAGTGTTTTATCTTGTTATTTATGTTACCTTTTAGTTATCTGATTGGGTTGTTACTTTACATGGTGTCTCATTGTTTGTTACCTTTTCGTTATTTGATTCGGTTGTTACTTTACTGTGTCTTGTCCTCTCTTATATGTGTATGTGTGGGGCATCCTTGCTGACAGGTGCAGGGTCCAATAAATCTGCCTTGCCTGCATCACCCTAAAACTGATCCGGTAAATCTTAAGAATAGCGGCTCCTAGCGGATGAGCATTTGGGGCACGGTGTGGTGGTAATTACAACATTTCTAGCACGTACGATGGGGTTTTGACAAGTGGACAGGCATGTTTATGTCACAAGGGGTGTATTTTTCCACGCTGGCCTCACGATTTCTTCTAAGTCGATGGGTGATGAGACTGCAAGCTCCGGGGTGAATAAAGGGAAGAGCTTGCACGGAAAAATACACCCCTTGTGACATAAATACGCCTGTCCACTTGTCAAAATCCCGTCATACTTGCCAGAAATGTTATAATTACCACCACACCGTGCCTTAAATGTGCACCCGCTAGGACCCGCTATTCTTAAGATTTACCACTGATCCTGTTAACTGAGTAATATGGCATGGCAACACTACAGTTATCTTGGCAATGAGAAAAATATTCATGTCAGCATTAAACCCTAATTGCCTCTTTCTTAGTATTTTCGTGGTTAACTCATTATTTTAGTATTAAAAAAGTTTTTATCATACTATTGACTGATCTTCAATTAACTGAACTTCTCAGCATATGACTGGCTTTAATTTTTACCTCAAAAGAATTACCAAAGTGTTTTTATTTAAATTATTTTTCTCAAAATTTATTGCCCAGTTTAATAATTGTAAGAAAAATACTTTTTTCCATACACTAAACATCAAAGGCCAAACAGACTTCTTAAAATGATAAAATAGTGGTGTTATAATTGTTCAATCGTACCCCTCATCCAGCAGCCAAACGTAATATTTAAAATTATATTCTCAACTTTGTTATTATTTAGACTAATTAATTTGCTTCTTCAATGTCAGAACAATGTGGGAATGACTGAGCCTCTCATCGACTCCGAGGGTTACCCGCGCTCAGATATTGATGTCTACCAAGTGCGTCACGCTCGCCACCAGATTAAGTGTGAGTGTTTGGGTCCTGCACTGTGTTCCTCATGCCACCTCTTCCTTCCTGCTCTGTTCTTACTGGCATCCTTCACCTGCTTCTATAATGTAGTGATTAATTATAATGTCTCTGACTGCCACTATATATCTGAATCAAATCTTTCCCCTTTTCTGCAGGCCTTCAGAATGACCACACAGCTCTCCTAAAACGCATTGAGGAGGGGCTGGCTGTGGTGCTCAGTCCATCTGCCTCCGCCAACAACCTTGACCCCAATGGCACTAACGCTCCCCCGCCCCAGCCACCGCTTGAGCCCTTCGCCAAGGTGGACCACGTCATGACTGGCTCACCTGCTAACCTGGCTGTGAGTAAGCACTGTTTTCTGCTTGAGTATTTCACATGGTTTACCTTTTTAAGCCATTTAAGACTGTACACATAAGGAAAATTTGCTGTTGATGCCAGCAAGTAAGGAAGACAGGAAAGGAGAGCCTTGTTGGTGCCATATACAAACAAGTGCCAACATTTTTCTTAAAACATAACACCAAAAATCACTATAGGCACATTTTCATGACCCTTTTTGGACTTGGTCAGCCCTAATTAGGTACTGACTTTTTTTTTTTTTTCCAGCAGAGGAGACAGTGCAAGGGCTTAAAAAAAATAGTAATAATGAAAAAAAAGCCTGCTACTTACTGCTCCTAAATAGAGTAGAGTAGAGAGGGTGCACCGAGGCTCACGAAAACACCACCAGACCCACATTCATTCACACTTCTTATTGGCTGGGGGGATCAAATGGACATTTTTTTGGTTTGTATGTGAACAAAGCAGTGATTAAATTAATAAATAAAATATTTAGTAAAAGAATAAATGTCTTATAACAGAGTGCTTCACTCAGAAGTATAAAACAGATGCAAGTATGTAGTACTCCCAATACCTCTCCTCTCTTTGTATTGCCCTCTCTCAAAAGTTCTGTATGTTTAGCTAATAGAAAATGATGGACATTAAAGACTTTAAAGCCAAATTGGGCCTAGCAGATTGGAGCATAAACTTACTGGCAATGAAATGACTGAATAGCAGCTGAAGAGTATCATCCTGAACCCTTGAGTACTCTGACATCAGGGCCTCAACATGGGCTCTTCATGACAGGGGTGAGTGGAGTGGTGACAAGCCCGTGAACAGCTTTTACCCTTGTAAAAGTAGTTTGGTAAGAATTCTTATCAAATATACATGACTCAATTAATAATGTATATGTTCATCAAGGAGTATCAAGCTAAAGTAAATCTCTCCACTCATGCACAGTCCACTGATAATGGACTATTAAACCAGTAGACAGCCAATAGTCCATTGACATCAATTGGTAATGTTTTACTCTAGTCCGATGCACCATGATGCAGTGTCGGTAACAATTGTTCTCATGTACATTGTTTGGAATTCTCTATCTGAACCACCTTCACTTGGGGAGCTGGAAGCTCTTCCATGCCACAGGAAGCTTCATCCTTGTTCTTCACTGGGTGCAGAGCATGGGTGCCCCTTCCCATGAGAATGGTAAAACACTACAGCCCCAAATTTAACTGAGTTGAAAATGGCGTAGACCCAAACATGCATTGCAGATTGTGCCTTAACTAACACTACTCTTGTTATCTCCTTCATAGGGCCTTAAGGAAGGCGATCTCCTGACCAAGTTTGGCTCAGTTAGCGCAGACAACTTCCGCAGCCTGACAGATGTGTCCCAAGTGGTGCAGCACTCGGTCAACTCGGCCATACAGGTGAGCCACATTTTTCAACATTTTTCTATCATCTTAATGTTCTCGTGGCTGCTCCATGGAAAATATTCCATTAGAGGGTGTCCCACAGCAGAAGTGTCCTCTCTCTTTGTCCTAGTCCTCCTCCCTCAAGTATTCTTAGACCCACATAATTTTCAACACTAAGCAAAGTTAGTTGTCCAGACAACTCAAGGTAATTAAAATATCAGTCAGAAGAGAATGATTGCACAGAACAGACAGCCAATAGTCAGTGATCAGCCTTGTTTTCAAAGCTTCTTCGGAAAGGTGATAATTTGTCAGTGGTCTTCCAGTCACTAATAAGTAATTTATATTATATATTATTTACTCATGAATGTATTGAGCAGCACAGATAAGTAAGAAAATTGTTTCTGGTTGATCAAACTCCACTCAAACTAATGACTTTTACTAATACTTTGAATTTGGCCATCATTGATTAGAAGCATAGTGTACACCTCTTTCTCTAACCTTTGCACTGCCTCTTTCTGCTGCAAAAAAGTTACCACAGACAAGCAAGGCAGTTATTAAGAGACCAAGAACACAAGGCCCCAACAACACCCCCGGAGCCTTATGTAATGCTTGCGGTGTGTTGCAGGTGTGTGTGCAGCGCCGTGGGGACAACGTGTCCCTCACCCTCACACCCCGCCAGTGGTCTGGAAGGGGACTCTTGGGGTGCAACCTACTCCCATACGAACGACTTGACCGTGAGTGACTTGAGATGATTGCAGTATAGTTGTGGCTGATTTGGTGATATAAGTAGTAGTAGGAGGAGGAGGAGTTGCTATTGTTGTCTTCTAATTGTAAGAAAAAACAATTATAAATGGTAAGTTTTGTTTTGTTTAGTATGTTGCTGTGGTCATGGTTGTTGTTTCTCTACACTCAGAAGGATTTTGTCACCAAATTCATAAACCTGTGTCAATTAAAACAGTAATTATTAAGCATGAAGTCCTTTATGTTGTATAAGTGGCAAGCTGGACTGTCACTCCCCAATGAGCCACAGCTACTGATGGCTTACGTTGATTCTCAGTTTTTTTTTTTTTCTCTTCATTGCAGGATAAGACCAGTCAGAAGACATCTACTGACAGAATAACCTGCCAAAGGTGACTCACTCCAGACTCACAGGTGGCTTAACTCTTGCTTTGGAATGTTAGATGTTATATGAGGAGAGTGAGTTATATGATAAGTGTTAAAAAGAATATGAAGTCGATTCTTCTGTAAATCATGCTAGTTAGTGAGGGTGGATTGATGAGTGAAAAGTTTATATTCAGTTTAAGAATAAACTATAATAGCTACATCTTTGTCACTAGGTCAAGTAAGAAGAGAAAGGAGGAAGCTGATGCATCTAAAAAAATAATGAATAACTTTTGGTGATGTGGAGTGAAAAGTTTTATATTATATTATATTATGAAAAAAAGTGAGAGGTTGATGCCTCTGTAAAGGATGTTACAATGTTGAGAACAGTTAGAAGTTGAGTGCATATTATATTTTTTGTATTAATAGATAGTTACTAGTGTTCATATTCTTTCTTGTTCGACACCATGACTAACATTTAGGAAATCTGAAAGTTTTGTTGTTAGTCATGAAACCTTATTGTAACGGCTTAAAGCTCTCATAGACTTTAATCCGGTAGCAGCGGGGATCACGTTTCTTAATGGTCCCTCTAAGCGAGAAAAATGAGAAAAAATCACCCCTCACACAAACTATTTCATAATATATATCAAAGCATTTGTGATCAGATTGTGTATCATCTATTTTGAGGGGTTTATATCATGGCACAAATTTGGCCCATCGCTGCTACATGGTAAAGCCACAAATTTGGCCCGTCGCCACTACCAGGTTAATAAGACATACAGATTTGAGTAAAAAAAGTTTAGGAATTGAGAGTTTTGGATACAACTTTAATGTCACTAAATTTCTCAGCCTTCCAACAAAAATGTCCAAGGAGCTCTGACATGCGAGTGTTCATTACAGTAACCGAGAAGCTCTTGTACTTCCTCTGAATGAAGTGGACAACAATGATGACTGACTGTGCTCCTTTCCTTAACCTGACCGTGTAATGTTGATGCGAGTGTTCTTTTATTTTCAGCGGAGATGTGAAGCTCCATTCTGTATTTTTAAAGGCTCCATGCAGTCTTATGTGTACCAGTTATATTCCCCTTACAGCAGCTTGGTATGTGGCTTTATCTTCACGAGCATCTACATTCAAGCCTCGAACCACAAGTTAACTTTTTCCCCCCTCTTCCTCTCAAGTGTTCGAACTCATCCTCTTCACATGATTAATTTCCTTCCTTCCACATCTCCTAAGCTCAGTCTGCCCTCCCTCTTTACATCACTAATATACTCAAGGCCTATTCTATTTCAAATAATCTTCCATCCTAATCCCACCAAGCCTATCAATCACAGATGCATTACTGATTCTCCTCACTATTCTCATTCTATATCATGTAACCTATGAACATACTCCTTTCATTTCTAGGTCTCAATACAAAGCATTAACAACCCATGTAAAAATATTCCTTTTATCAAAGAGAAAGCCACCTTGATTTTAATATGGGTAACAGTTTACTACAGTTGTTTTCTTGGCTATTAATACAGTCTAATGCATCCAATCTTAATAAACAGTGGTTGATACTCGTCTGGTATCTTTGGTGTACCCCATCCTTGCCTGTGCTGTAGTTCATTGGTGGGCAACTTTTTGAGTGATCCTAAGGAGAAGGCTGAATTTGTTATGAAACATTTCTTTTCAAAGCTCATGCATGATAGTTTGCTGTTGGACGTGATTCCAAGGAACTCAGTGTGTTTCGTATAAGGTGGCATTCAGATTCAAAGAAGTCAATGCACTTAACCCGTCTGCTGCATTTGGCACAGATTTGGCTTTCACTGGTAGCCTGGTAACATATATAGTCCCAGGTCTTTCTTTGCCTCTGTGGTGGATAGTGGAGTGTTTCCCATGTGGTATTGGTATGCTGGATATCCCCTCCCAAGGTGCATGACTAAATTTTTCTTCAGCCACTTTTTGTTCCATTCCTGTTGCTTGGTGATGTCTTCATGTAGGAAATCCACAGTCAAGGGGTTAAATTATCTTGGTTCCCTAATAGAACTCATCCGCTAAATATGCTCCCATTATTTTTCTCTCAGGCATTACCAATGTTTTTGCACAGTGCAGTTTATAGATATCTACTCAGGACTGATATCCCTTGATGGCTTAACACAAAATACATATATGAAGGCTGTGATTTGTGTAATTTTTTATTTGGAGTTAACATAAGAATGTCATATTCGTTCATTAGTATTTTTTGCTAACTCCATTTCTGCCAAGTGTTTCCGATGTCATTCTATCCTTGAGTACTGCCCACCAGTCTGGTCTGCTGGTCTGCACTGCTGTTACTTGGCACTAACTGATGGAGATTTCCGAACAGCTTATTTTTTGTGCGGTGGAAAAGTGAGAGGTGATCTTGAACATCGTCGTGTTATCAGTACTACTCTGCATGTTATACAAAATTCAATCTAATGCATCTCATCCCCTGCATAGCTGTGTTCTATATTTAGTTGTATTATCTGGACCAACGCTGTTTTCTTTGGCACAACCTTTTAATCGCTGCAGTTAGTGAGACATCGTGCACCTCAGTTTCAGATTATTTTAGATGAAAAGAGAAAAAGAATAAAAATATGAAAAGAGGAGATAATGATCGGAGGAGGAAGAACAAGATGATGCAAAGGAGAAAAAAAATATGAAGAGGAAAATGAAAAAAGGAAGTATACATATAGATAAATGATGAGAGGGGTGAAGCAAAAATATGAGATTGGGAACACGTGTAGATAAATAAAGAGGAGCCCAAACACACATATTTGACAAGACTTTCGTAGGAGTTGTGGGCATTTCCAGGAGTAGTTTGATGACCCTGGTGGTAGTTTGACCCTTCTTCTGTACCGTGAACCTCAAGAATCACTCATTAGAACCCAACTGACCCCCTCTCAAGACTTGATAAGAATCCTACATACAAGAAGAAACAAAAAAATAATCCTATGAGTTGTCTGTCCCAGCAGGATTAGTCTATCTATTCTGCTGTTTGAGATATGACGGATTAATATGCGAGGTGACAGTACATGATTGATTTATTGGGGTATGCAGTCATGGCGCCGCAAATGACATAACGTGAAAGAATGGTGATGAATAAGTATGCGTGTGATGATGGTGGTGGTGATGATGATTAAATATACGTGTGGTGGTGATGGTGGTGGTGATGAACGTGACAGTGAATAAAGAGGTGGAAGTGGTGTTGGCGATGGTGGAAGTAGTGGTGATGATGACTTCAGGTGGTGGTAGTGGAGGTGATGGTGGTGGTGAGGATTAGGGAGCTAGGTTACACCCTCCCCCGTGAGTTGAGTTACGTGGTCAGGTGACTTCTAAACCTCTTACAGACACCTTTGCATGACTCTCTCTCTCTCTCTCTCTCTCTCTCTCTCTCTCTCATTCATCATATCTGTATCTCTTATCAACCTAAAGTGGCTCGCATTACGCATTGCAACGTTTTTTTTTTTTTTTTTTTGTCTTTTAACTGATAACGTATGTAATTTTGATTAGAAGCAATATGAAAAAAAAAAACTATTCTGTGTGTGTGTGACTTAACTCGTTCACAAAGGAAACTGCTGAAGGATGAAAGCAAATTCGTCACAGAGGTAAAAAGAAAGCAAGGAAGAAGGGGAAACTGTGATATTTATGATCCGTACGGTGATCAACTCATGCATGTCTGATTTGCCCTCCAAAAATAACCCCAATCTCTCTCTCTCTCTGCATTCCCCAGACTTAAGAGAAAGAGAGGGAGAGGGAGAAGACGCCTTGCATTTCCGTCAATAAGGCATCGTAGTATTTACTAAGCTGCTACCGAGGCCTTGGAGTGGCTACCTTCTGGCTGGACCCGACGTCATATGTTTACAGAACGTCATTTACTCCCTCACTGAAGCTTCTAAGGGGATATTTCTTAGCGTAGACGGGGGCTGTAGTGCATGACGAGGCTTTTGCTGTGTGTGGTATTAAATGCTACACGCCGGCCACACGACAGCAGATGAATTTGTAAGGTTCCTCAAAATTCCTGCGTTGGTCTCTATTTGCGGCGGCTGGTGGTGCCAAATTCCTCTACTGGCCTGAGGGTCTCCACCTCGTCCTCGTCCCCTATATTATAAGGTCGATTCGCCCCCATGACTATAAGGTTTCGGGGTTGCTGTCGTCTTGCCGTGTGTTTAGGTGGGTTAATTCTACCTCAAGGAGAGTTTAGGAGACGCCCTGTGCTGTGATGTCCCCCAGTGACAGTTAGTAGTGGGAGGGAGAAGGAGAGTTGCCAAGGGTTGCAGGAGAGTAAGGGCGGGCCGATAGTGGGAGAGTGTGGGTGTCACGGGCGGTTGTACGGGTGTCATGAGGGAGTGTTGGAGTCCGCCCTGCTGAGTGCATCAAGTGTGCTGCCTGGTGACTGGTGTGGTGCCCCTGACGCCGGCCTCCGCCTCCACCTTCACCAGGGCTGCGGGAGTGTGGCGGTGCTCTCTGCTGCTGCCTGCTGCCCAACCTGCTATTTTTACCTTCGCCGCCTGATAATTTTGGCCAGGTTGGCAGGCGGCGAGGCCCCACACGCCACCAGTCCTGGGCTGTGGTGAGCGCTGAATGGGCGGGCTGGAGGCTGTGGCGGCGTGGGCGTGCTGTGGTAGGGTGCGGACTGTGCTGTGACCCGCGGCGGTGCGAGGAGGCAGGTGCAGGGAGGAGCAGGAGGAGGAGGAGGCGGCCTGCCCTGCTGGAGGCGCCCCGGGGTAGCTGCAGCGACGTGGTGTTGGCCTCGCGTTGTGTTATATTAAGGCCACTTGTGAGGACGGCGCCGGACTTGCCCACACTTACCCACACCTGCTGTCCTGGACCCCCCCCCTCCCCCTCGACGCCCCCCCCACCCCCGTGTGCCATGCCGCGGCGCCCACACCTGCACGGCCCGGCATGTGGAGGGCTGTGCGGGTGTGCGGGCGTGTCTGAAGGATGGTGAGGCTGCGGCACGCCCGTGAGCAGGGCCCGCCCACACCCACACCTTAGTGACTGACCTTATTGTCCCTGCGCCCACGACCAACAACCGTAAGTCCCGCCCTCGTGTGTGTGTATGTGTGTGTGTGTAGGCGTGGGCGTGGTGCTCCTCAGACAGGTTTAAACTTATTATTTTACGAGCAGTTACACACACACACACACACACACACACACACACACAATCCATATTATTCTCTCTCTCTCTCTCTCTCTCTCTCTCTCTCTCTCTCTCTCTCTCTCTCTCTCTCTCTCTCTCTCTCAAGGTTTGTTCTTTTGTGAGGAGCTAAACATGGATTGGACTGGGAACAGAATGTGTGTGTGTGTGTGTGTGTGTGTCCACGCACTCTACGCACATCATTTTAGAATAATTATGTATAACAGATTTTAGGTAGCAATTAGTAAAAGTAGTAGTTGTAGTAGTAGTAGTAAGTTGCTGTTGTTGTCGTTGTTGTTGTTGTTGATGATGCTGGGAGCGGTAAGGTTCAGACGTGATAAGGATGAGTCAGCCAGTCACTCAGTCATTCAGTCGGTCAGCCAAATCTTGCCCAATGACACACACACACACACACACACACACGTTTAAATGTAGAGTGTCAGGATAAAATATGATGACTAGCGGTGGTGATGGCAAGTGAAATTGATGATGGTGATGGTTGATGCTGGTGGAGGTGGTGGTGATGTCCCAGGTGGTGATGGTGGTGGCGGTGACGATGCAACCCGCGTAATATCCTGTATGCTAACCTATAAACCAATTTCTTCCCACTATATATATTCTTTCTCAACATTTTTTTTTAATCAAGTACGGTCCCTCTATGCTCGATCAAACCAAAGATCTACCATGTGAAGAGTCATACAGTCATTCATTATATCCAACATCGTGTCTGAATCACTATACAAAAGCTTCTCAGTATTATAAAAACAGCAAACAGACCTCAACTAAACGTCTTCAAAATAGTGGCACCTGCAGCTATTAGGCTTCGTCCCAGACTCGGTTTAGAACTTAAGACTTTCGGCCGTATTACAAGTCGTATTTCAAGGCGTTCTACAGGTAGTTACTAGGTTGATTCAAAAGGCATATGTATGATGTTTCAAGGGTTTCTTTCCTCGGTCAGTGTATACGTATATTACACAACTCAAAGGCCTAATTTAAATTAACTTATGTATCTCAATTTTTATTCTATCTCCTCTCATTTTTTGCTGTTTCTGTCTTCCATTTATTAACTTCCTTCTTCTTCCTTCCTCATACTCTTTTACATATCCTTATCTTCCACTGTTCCTTGCATCCTCTTCCTCCTTTCCCCTTTCCTATCCTTCCTTTCTCCATCCCTCAATCTTCCACTGATCCTTTAACCCTCTTCCTCACTTCTCCTTCCCTATACTCTCTCTACCCCATCTCTTTATCTTCCACTGTATTTTTCACTCTTCCTTTCTCCTTCCCTATACAGTTCTCCATCTCTCTCTTTCACTGTTCCTTTCACCCTCTTCCTCCTTTCTTTCCTTCCTTCTTTCTCTTCCACTGTTCCTTTCACCCTCTTCCTCCTTTCTCCTATTTACTCTTCTCCATTCCTTCATCTTCCACTGTTACTTTCACCTTCATCTTCCATCTCCTCTATCCCCTACTTTTTCTCTTCATATAATCACAATAACAACAACAATAAGGTGTAGAGGAGAGGGCGGAGCGCAGTTTGGCGGAGGACGAAGAGGTTAGATGTAGAAGGGAGAGGAGGGAGGGTAGAGGGAGAAGTGAGAGGGAGGAGGGGAGGCTGGCATGGGCGTGGGAGGAACGTGAAGGCTTATAGAGTAGGGAGGAGGAGGACTACAGAAGAAAATGAAGAGCGAAGCGGAAAAAAGGGGTAGAAAAAGAAATGATTAAGGAGGAGGAGAAAGAGAAAGAAGAATAGGGGGATGAGAAGATGGAAGAGAAGAAAACACGTACCTCAGAACAGGGAGAGAAAGAGGGAGAATGATAAAGGAGGAGGAGGAGGAGAAAGAGAGGGAAGAACAGAAGGATGAGGAGATGGAATGGAACAGAAGAAAACATGTAGCTATCAGAAGAGGAAGAAAGAGAACGAGGAAGAAGAAGAATATGGAAATAAATAGAATAGGAATTAAGCATGAAGAATGATGATGATGACGATGAAGAGGAGGAGGAGTAGGAGGAGAAGTATGCTTGTATAGGAAGAGAGAGAGAGAGAGAGAGAGAGAGAGAGAGAGAGAGAGAGAGAATGTGCTTTACCTGGAAAAGGCCTATGGTTCGTTCAGGTGGGCTTAAGCTGAAATCCTTATAGGCCTACGTAAGGGAATTTCTCTCTCTCTCTCTCTCTCTCTCTCTCTCTCTCTCTCTCTCTCTCTCTCTCTCAGACTGGAATGACAAATATGCATAACAAAAGGATTCAAGATCATGATTCCCATACATGAAGCGAGTCAAGGAAGAGAAAATTACGCAAATGGCATCACTGAGCAACGCAAAACTACGCGACTCAAAAGGAAAACAAAGTAAGAAAACACGTAGCTATCATAAGAGGAAGAGAGAAGGAGAGGAAGAAGACTAGGAAAATAAGTACCGTAGGATAGGAATACACTACGAAGAAGAATGATGATGAGAATGATGATAACTGAGTAGCGTTAAGCGTAGACTAATAATAATAATAATAATAATAATAATAAAATCCTTGGTTGTAGTAAGAAGAAAAAGAAGAAAAAGTAAAGCAGGAGAAAAATTAAGAAACTACTGATAATTTTAAGATAGATAACCAAGAAACTGAAAGAATACAACATAACTATAGCCTAACAGTCATAAAGCAATTACCAATAGGATAATAATAATAATAATAATAATAATAATAGCAGAGTGCAGTCATTACATAAGACTTGGCACTGCGCACCACCCACATCTACCTTTTTTTTTCCTAATACGTCACTGGAAATCCCCCTAAGTGTTGTAGTAGTAGTAGTAGTAGTAGGAGAAGTAGTAGTAGTAGTAGTAGGCCTTTAGGTTTCACTAGTATGTCCTCTATTCCTACCTATATATACTTACTTTTCCATATCGAGAGAGAGAGAGAGAGAGAGAGAGAGAGAGAGAGTAAATATTTGCCCTCCCTGTTAATCCCTCGCCTCCTGCCTGCACATCAACAATACCTATGAAGCACACGCCCCATCAAGAGAGAGAGAGAGAGAGATGGATTGATGGGCTGACTGACTGGCTGATTGATTGATTGATCGAAAATAGAAAGCACCTTTTTGGGCCGAAGTGTTTTTTCTCTCATCTGTTGGTGGGATTCGCTCTGCTTTCCTTTATACCTAACACGCACTAAGCTCAATAATGGTCACTCACATAAGCTTTCTCCTGATCTAAGGCCTATACTCTATTACACCGAGGACTATGAAAAAGAAAGGAACGAAAGAGCGATAATTATATCTACTCCATTAATCTTTCTTTGGGGTCCTCTTAAGAACAAAAGGACTCCAAAGTGGCTGTTTGTATAGCTTATTCCAGCGGTTCTTAATCTGGGGGTCGTGGCTTCCAAGAGGGGCGTTAGTAATTTCCAAGGGGCGGGCGAGACCTAGGGCAAAACTGGAATATCTGTGGACCCCGAGTGGCTGCTTGTATTGCTTATAACTGCGGCTCTCATCTCGGGGGCGCGGCTTACAAGAGGGGCATTAGTAATTTCCAAGGGGAGAGCGAGACCTAGGGCAAAACTGGAATATCTCTGGACCCCGAGTGGCTGCTTGTATTGCTTATAACTGCGGCTCTCGTCTTGGGGTCGTGGCTTACAAGAGGGGCGTTAGTAATTTCCAAGGGGAGAGCGAAACCTAGGGCAAAACTGGAATATCTCTGGACCCCGAGTGGCTGCTTGTATTGCTTATAACTGCGGCTCTCATCTCGGGGGCGCGGCTTACAAGAGGGGCATTAGTAATTTCCAAGGGGAGAGCGAGACCTAGGGCAAAACTGGAATATCTCTTGACCCGAAGTGGCTGCTTGTATTGCTTATAACTGCGGCTCTCATCTCGGGGGCGCGGCTTACAAGAGGGGCATTAGTAATTTCCAAGGGGAGAGCGAGACCTAGGGCAAAACTGGGATATCTCTGGACCCCGAGTGGCTGCTTGTATTGCTTATAACAGCGGCTCTCATCTGAGGGGCGCGGCTTACAAGAGGGGCGTTAGTAATTTCCAAGGGGCGGGCGAGACCTAGGGCAAAACTGGAATATCTCTGGACCCCGAGTGGCTGCTTGTATTGCTTATAACAGCGGCTTTCATCTGGGGGGCGCGGCTTACAAGAGGGGCATTAGTAATTTCCAAGGGGAGAGCGAGACCTAGGGCAAAACTGGGATATCTCTGGACCCCGAGTGGCTGCTTGTATTGCTTATAACTGCGGCTCTCATCTCGGGGGCGCGGCTTTCAAGAGGGGCATTAGTAATTTCCAAGGGGAGAGCGAGACCTAGGGCAAAACTGGAATATCTCTGGACCCCGAGTGGCTGCTTGTATTGCTTATAACTGCGGCTCTCATCTCGGGGGCGCGGCTTCCAAGACGGGCGTTATAGTGAAACCAAATTGTCGAGTCCATTTTGGCGTTGGCTCCCGCGGGTCCAGTTCTCCGCTCTGCTCTGCCACACAGTCCCAACACCTATTTTTTCCTCTCATATGTTACCTATAGCTTACATATGAAAGGAAGAGACAGGTGTTGGGACTGTGTGGCAGAGCAGAGGGGAGGAAAGGACCCGCGGAAGCCTACGCCAGACCGGCCTCGACATATTTGGAACACAATAGTAATTTCCAAGGGGAGGGCGAGACCAAGGGCAAAACTGGAATATCTCTGGACCTGGAGTGGCTGCTTGTATAGCTTATAACAGCGGTTCTTAATCTGAGGGGCGTGGCTTTCAAGAGAGGCGTTAGTAATTTCCAAGGGGAGGGCGAGACCTGGATGAAAATTGGAGTTTTTCTAATTATATTCATTGTCCTAAGAGCTTGGGCTTATATGGAAGGGTGTACAATGGTAAACCTAAGTAGATTGTAGTATTGTCAGACGCTTCCACACCTCACATCAGTTAATTCCAAAGGTCAAAAAGGAGATCAATCGGGTTCTAATGAGTTTTTTTTTTTTTTTACGTTCACGGTACAGAAGAAGGGTCAATCTAACACCAGGGTCATAAAAGTAGGTTCACGGTGCAGAAGAAGGGTCAAACTATCACCAGGGTCATAAAAGTAGGTTCACGGTACAGAAGAAGGGTCAATCTAACACCAGGGTCATAAAAGTAGGTTCACGGTACAGAAGAAGGGTCAAACTAACACCAGGGTCATAAAAGTAGGTTCACGGTACAGAAGAAGGGTCAAACTAACACCAGGGTCATAAAAGTAGGTTCACGGTACAGAAGAAGGGTCAAACTAACACCAGGGTCATAAAACTGCCCCTGGAAATGTCTAAAACTCCTGGGAAAGCCTTGGCAGATATGTGTTCCAGGACGTCGACATGGTTAAGAACATGACCCTTAGAAAACTGAGGTTCGTAAAGGCCACACTTATGCATTTTTTCATACACTTCATAAATCCTCTTGTCGCTAATAACAAACATAGAGACATTCCAGCTTTTCCCTACTTAGCCTCATCAAAATCTGAGGGGAATTTAATCAACATCGAGGGCGGCGTGGAGGTATTAAAGACCCAAAAAAACACAGACTTATACCTATTGTGGTCTTCGATATAAGCCCAAAGCCAGACTATCACTAATGCATTTCCTCATTAAACGCGGTGAGATACGTTAAGTTAATGGGTCGTGGGTACAGACGCCGGCCTTCCATGGTGTTTGGCCTGGTCCGTCACACACACACACACACACACCTCCCGACCCCGTGAGTTGCTCGTAAACTTTCATGGGTCCGATTGGAGTGGAGTGCCGCAGTGAAAGCCTCGAACGGACGGCCCTTCCCCATTGCCTGCCTGACTCCTGCCGTCCTGTCCCCACTCACTCCATAAGGATAATGCATGGACAGGCCAGCACACACACACACAAATACACACACACACATCGTTACTTAATTGTTGATAGCATTACTCCACTACTTGCAACACGCGTATACGTCATGTTTTTATACCATTACAATACAGTACAATCAATAAAAGTAACTCTCCACGCCTTAATTAATATACGTCATGTTCTTATACCATTACAATACAGTACCATCAACAAATGTAACTCTCCATGTCTTAATTAATATACGTCATGTTCTTATACCATTACAATACAGTACAATCAACAAAAGTAACTCTCCACGCCTTAATTAGTGTACGTCATGTTCTTATACCATTACAATACAGTACAATCAACAAAAGTAACTCTCCACGCCTTAATTAATATACGTCATGTTCTTATACCATTACAATACAGTACAATCAACAAAAGTAACTCTCCACGCCTTAATTAATATACGTCATGTTCTTATACCATTACAATACAGTACAATCAACAAAAACAACTCTCCACGCCTTAATTAGTATACGTCATGTTCTTATACCATTACAATACAGTACAATCAACAAAACCAACTCTCCACACCTTGAAAAACGGCTCACAAGAAAACAAATCAGCCACTTTATTGCTGCTAGTACAGACTCTTACGACGTTAGGCTGGGCACTGGGTAGGCCGCGTGCCCAAACTCAGCCTAGGCCTAACCAAGGTGAACCAAGCTGACCCGAACACAGCGTGGGTGCGCCAAGAATCACGGAACTTGGGGGCATATTCTACAACGCCTCGCCACGCACGCACACATATTTAACAAGGCTGTCGTAGGGGTTTGGGGCATTTCCAGGGGTAGTTTAATGTCCCTGGTTGTAGTCTGACCCTTCTTCTATACCACGAACCTTAAAAAAACACTCATGAGAATCCGATTGATCTCCTTTTTGGCTTTTAGAAATAGTTGATGTGAAAGGTGGAAGGGTCTGAGAATACCAACCCTGAGGCATATTATTAAAGGTTTTGACGTCTTAGTACTTCAATTTAAATGCTCTCGTAGAAAAATTAGGGCTTTCCATGGTGATTTCAAGAGCCTGGGGGTAGATTACGAAAGTGTCTGCGCCTTGAAGGAAAAAAAAATACTTGCGCTCTCTCTCTCTCTCTCTCTCTCTCTCTCTCTCTCTCTCTCTCTCTCTCTCTCTCTCTCTCTCTCTCTCTCTCTCTCTCTCTCTCTCTCTCTCTGTGTGTGTGTGTGTGTGTGTGTGTGTGTGTGTGTGTGTGTGTGTGTGTGTGTGTGTGTGTTATTCTTCCTTCCCACGGGTTGACTAATGAGTTTACTAATTACTATGCCTTTCTTTTCGTCACTGTTTCGTAATAATAATAATAATAATAATAACAATACGTCCGTCCTTTCTTATTTGCGTATGCTTATAACGAAGGAAGGAACGTCTACACTCCAAACACCATATGACTGACGTAACGAATAATATAACGAACAAATAACAACGAATAACATACAACGAAGGTTTTTTACAGGGTTTTACAGGCGCGAATAATTACAACGCTGAATAATAGTGTTCTGAATTTACTGACACGGCATAAAGAAACAGAAGAAGAAGAAGAAGAAAAAAGTAAGAAATAACACGGGGGAAAAGATGAATATGGAAATGATAAAAAGAAAAAGAAAGGAAAAAAGGATGATAAGGAGGAAGAAAAGACAGTGCTGAGGAGGTTGAAGAAAAGGAGCACGAGGAGGAGAAGGAAAAGAGGAGGAAAGAGAATGTAGAATGAAAATATTAAACTATAAACGTTTTGTCAATAGTGAATAATAAAGATTGGTTTGATTTTACAGCCAAGGAAGCAATTATTACAACAGTGAATGAAAGTGCGTGAGTGTGGTTCGGTTCATTGAAAAATTATGAAACCAAACTCGTAAACAAATGAGTTACGAATGAAATTAAATGAAGACAAAAAAATAAATGGCTTAATTGAAATGACACAGTGGAATGCCATTGACTGAAGCAAGAGATGTAAAAACGTGTGACAATTAGAATAAAATGAGAGAGAGAGAGAGAGAGAGAGAGAGAGAGAGTTGAAAGACCGATAAACCGAGATAACAGCGAATTGGGCGACGAAAGGGAAAAAAAAAAGAGAAAAAATAATACTAATAAAATGACGGAAAGTTAGAAGATAAATATTAATGAAAAAAAGAACAAAAACTGCATGCGTAAAACTGTTGTATCAAAATCGCTCCAAAAATAAAAAAAAATATTAGAGGGATCAGGTAATACAATTAAAAAAATAAATGTAAGAGTTTTAGACAAATATTACTGAAAAAAAGATAAATAAAAGGAATCAGAAAGACATACATAACATAAGACTGGAATATCAAAATCGCAACAAAGAATAAGGTATAAAATAATCTGAAAGAGAAAACGGACTGTGATAAAGAAATGTGATGGATAACTAAAGCAAAGATGATGATGATAAGGTAAATGATTAATGTTAAGCTGAAAGAGAAAACGAACTGTGATTAAAAAGTGATGGGAAACTAAAGCAAAGATGATGATGATAGTGTAAATTAATGTTATGGTAATAGTTATGTTAATAGTGATGGAGGTGTGAGATGCCGCAAATGACGCTGTATTAAAGGTATTCAGAGAGAGAGAGAGAGAGAGAGAAAGAAATGGGGTACAGCATAACAACAAACCCCCCTCTCTCCACCTTCCCTCCTTACCTCCTCCTCCTCTCCTTCCTTCTTCCCTCCCTTCCTCCACTTGGCACCAGAAGACCGCGGCCCCGCCCTGCCAAAACCTCCTCTTCTTCTTCCTCCTCCTCCTCCTCTTCTTCTTCTACCTTCAAATACGCTCCCATTATTTACCTACACTCTACCTACTCCTACTCCTCCTCCTCCTCCTCCTCCTCCTCCACCTACTCCTCCTCTTCCACATCATTCGTTTCTTTCTTTTGGTAATTCATCTTTTCACGTCTAATCTTCCTCTTTTTCTTTTCTTTTGTTCTTCTTTAACTTCCTTTCTTGTTCTGCTTCTAAATTATTGTTCTCTTCTTTATTTCTTCCACCTTCCTCCTCCTCCTCCTCCTCCTCCTTCATATCCTTCCATTCTTCCTTCCTTTCTTTCGTTTTCGTTTGCAACTTTTTACCTCTTCGTCCATTTTTACCTCTCTCTCTCTCTCTCTCTCTCTCTCTCTCTCTCTCTCTCTCTCTCTCTCTCTCTCTCTCTCTCTCTCTCTCTCTCAAGTGAAGAGATTTCCGTCTAAAGTTTTCTCTCACGTCTTTTGTATCGCGTTTCATAAGGATAAACAAATTCTCTCTCTCTCTCTCTCTCTCTCTCTCTCTCTCTCTCTCTCTCTCTCTCTCTCTCAGTACCTGTTTAGATGGCGTAATGAGGGTAATTAAGCAACGTACCTACACCTGGCGGCTCACCTGTACTAATTAGCGCGCTGCTTAGTGAGTTCGATAAGGTAGACGTGTTGCTTTGTGAAGACTTAATAACCGTTTGTGTTTTGTGTTCTTTCTTCCTCTTCTTCTTTATTCTACTGTTTATCTTTTGTTGTTATTCACTTTTCTTCTCCTCTCCTGTGTTTGTTAAGTGTCCCCCTTCTTCTTCTTCTTCTTTTTCTTTCTTCATATTTATTTATTTATCTTTTTCTTATATTCACTCCTCCTCTCTTTCCTCCTTCTCTTTCTCCTCCATTTGCTATCTCTCCCTCTGACCTTCCTTTCCTATTTCCTTCCTTTATTTCTTCAGTTTCTTTTAAGCTTCCTCTTCTTCAGTTTCTTTTCTACTTACTTCGTTTCTCCTTTAGTTTCTTTTGTTTTTGTATGTTTGTTTTTTCTCGTGTTTTCTCCTCACAAATGTATCTTGCTTATCTCTTTCTCTCCTCCTTTTCCTTCAATTCCTATTTATTTTCTCTCTCTTTCCCCCAGTTCCTCTTTTATTCCCTCCCTTCTTTGTTTCTCCTTTCTCCTTTCCCTCTAGTTCCTCTTTCCTTTCCCTCCACCTCCTTTTCTTCCTTCTCTTTCGTCTCCTTTTTTTCCTTCCAGTTCCTCTTTCATTCCCCTCCCTTCTCCCCTCTCTCTTTCCTTTCCTTCCTATTTCTCTTCCCTCCTTTTATTTCTCTTCCGTTTATTTCTCCTTCCCTTTTTCTCTAGTTCCTGTTTCGTTTATTTTCTGCCTTTCCTTCTTCCTCCTATTCCTCCTTCGTTCCTCCCTTCCTCTCATATCCTTATCCTTCTCTCCTTCCCTCCTTTTCCTTCATTTTCTCTTTCATTCCTTCTCCTCGGGGGGTGGGGAGGAGTCTTCGCCTTTGCTGTCCTTCATCTTCCACCTTTGATTAGATAGTTAGTGTAGCTTGTCTCAAACAGCCTTGTAAGGATCATCAGGTCTGCTGTTGTTTGTTCTTCCTTTGTTTTTCTTTGTGTTCCTTTCCCTCCTCTTCCTCCCCTTCCTCTCACATTCTTACCCTCCTTCTCTCCTTCCCTCCCTTCGCCCACGGTTCCTCTCTCCCCTTCCCCTCACATTCTCATTCACTCCCCTCCTCCCCTTCGTCTCTCATCATTACTGTCAACGCAATAGAATAGAAAATAATGATCTTCTATTTCCTTTCCTCCCCACTCTATTCCTTCTCTATTCCTCCCTTTCTCCTCTTATTCACCCTTCCTTAACCCTCCCTTCTTCTGCCTCTCTCCCTATTTTCTTCTCCAATCCATCTCTACCTTTCTCTCTTCTTTAGTTTCTTTCTCTTTTCCTCTTCTGTCTCTCTGTACTTTCTTTTTTCTTCAATCTATCTCTCCCTATCTCTCTTCTTTCTTTTCTTCTTCCATTCTTTCTGTCTCAACCTACTTTCCTTCTTCTCTAACTCAACCTTTCCCCTTCTTTTTTTTTTTTCCTTCCTCCCTTCTGCCTCTACTTTCTTTCTTTCTTCTCCAATTCGACTTTTCTCTTTCTCCTTTCTTTTCTTCTTCCTTTCTGCATCTCTCTTCCTCCTCCAATTTAAACCCTTCCCTTCCTCCCTCTTCTTCAATTCTTCCTTCCTTCCTTTCTGCCTCCAAACTTTCCTACCTTAACCCTTCCCTTCTCTCTCCCCTCTCTTCTTCATCCCTTCCTTCACCTCTTCGTCACTCATGGTTAAGTAATGCAGTGGAGGGGGAGAAGGGGAAGGAGGGAGGGGGGGGAGCAGTGCCATTGAAAGTGTGACGTTGGTAGAGTATTAAGGGGAGGGGTCTTCTAAAACCTAAGGAAGTTTCTACAGAGGACCGAGTTGCTATATTTTTACCCATAGTTGCGGTTTTTGTTTAAGAGAAGAGGAGGAAAAAGGAAAGTTGAGTGATATGTCAGTTGTTTTTTCATAGGATTTCAGTGTTTAAGTGTTTTTTTGTGTGTGTTTTGTTTTAATGGAAATATCTAAAGAGACCCGTGTTGATATTTTTTTTCTATGCTTAGTTGCGTTTTTTAACTGTGCTGCGTTTTTTTTACGTTAGAGAAAAGAAAAAAAATCATGGAAGTTTGAGCCGGCTATATATATTTTTTACTGCCTCTCTCTCTCTCTCTCTCTCTCTCTCTCTCTCTCTCTCTCTCTCTCTCTCTCTCTCTCTCTCTCTCTCTCTCTCTCTCTCTCTCACATTGTTATTATTTACGTCATTCCTTTCTTCATCATTCTCCTATCATTGTCTTTCTCCGTTGTCTTCTTCCATAATTTTCCTCCTCCTCCTCCTCATCATCATCAGCATCATATTGTTATTGTTGCTCTTCTTCACGATCTATTTCTTCTTCTTCTCTTTCTTCTTTTTCTTCTTCTTCTTATTATTATTATTATTATTATTATTGTTATTATTGCCATTTTTTTCTCCTCCTCCTCCTCCTCCTCCTCCTTTATTCGCTCCCACTCTTCTTCCTCCTCGTTCTTCACCTCCTCCTCCTCCTCCTTCTTCATCTGTTTGCACTCTTCCTCATCCTCGCCCTTCACCTCTCCTCTCCCAATCCTCCTCCTCCTCCTCCTCCTCCTCCCCCCCCTCCTCTTATTAATTCAAGGTCAAGCAGTTAACTTCATCCCTTCGACAAATAAAGGATCAAAGAGCTTTAATAAACAATCAAATCCTATTATATGCCATCAATATAAACCCGATCCCATAAATTATAGGCGATCAAATTATCTTCCTAATCGGATCATCCATAATTTCTGTGTGTGTGTGTGTGTGTGTGTGTGTTCTTCCACCAGTGTACTATGTCAGTTTATTTATTATTTTAGTCAAGCACTTGCGGAGGGTGAAGTGGTGGTGATGGTGGTGGTGGTAGTAGTAGTAGTAGTGGTGATGGCAATAGTACTAGTAGTAGTAGTAGTAGTAGTAGTAGTGGTGGTGGTGGTAGTGGTGATGGCAATAGTAGTAGTAGTAGTAGTAGTGGTGATGGCAATAGTAGTAGTAGTAGTAGTAGTAGTGGTGGTGGTAGTGGTGATGGCAATAGTAGTAGTAGTAGTAGTAGTAGTAGTAGTAGTAGTAGTAGTAGTAGTAGTAGTAGTAGTAGAAATAGGAGGAGGAAAAGCATAAGAAGTAGGAGGAGGAGGAGGAGGAGGACGAGGTGATGATGAAGAAGGGAAAAGGAGGAGGAGAAGGAAGACGAAAAAGAGGAAGAGGAAGAAAAAAAAAGGTAAAAGAAGATTGATTATTTATTATTAGTTATTATTATTATCATTATTATTATTATTATTATTATTATTATTATTATTATCCCATGAAAGTCTAAAAAGAACAACCAAATATAAAGAAAGATTATCATGAGTTTTTTCACATACATCAAACAGAAAGAGGAAAAAAATAATTCAGTGTAAAACGTTTGGATACACAAGAAATTACGAGAGAGAGAGAGAGAGAGAGAGAGAGAGAGAGAGAGAGAGAGGATGTAAGATGAACCCGTGACCCATAAGGACAAAAGGGTAAAATGACCACCACCACCACCACCAACAACAACAACAACAACAACACCTAAACACTTAACAAAGATCAGATGACCTTTGTGAGTTGTTTGTTCGTTCGTCCGTGTGTGTGTGTGTGTGTGTGTGTGTGTGTCAATGTGGTTGAGTGCAAATAACGATTTTCCTGTTCTTTGTACTTTGAAAATTCAGCCCAAAAATATACCGTTATCGTTTTCCATTGACCATAACAACAACAACAACAACAACTACTACTACTACTACTACTACTACTACTACTACTACTACTACTACTACTACTACTATCAATTGCTTTACATGATAATTTTTTCTCTTATACCTTTGATAATATAAAAATGACAAAATAATAATAATAAGTAGTAGTAGTAGTAGTAGTAGTAGTAGCAGTAGTAATGATAATATATATAATAATAAGCAGAGTAACATTTTTAAATTATATAAGGTCGGGTTCACAGAGAGAGAGAGAGAGAGCACAATCCCTTCCATATACACTAAAGAAAATTCTCTCTCTCTCTCTCTCTCTCTCTCTCTCTCTCTCTCTCTCTCTCCTGCAAAGATCTGTCATGTCAGTTTTTTTTTATCTTCCCTCCTCCTCCTCCTCCTCCTCCTCCTCCCGAAGACACACGAAGGCTGTTGTACCGAGTCAATCCTCCTCCTCCTCCTCCTCCTCCTCTACATAAACAACCCAGTGTATTTGTTCATGGCGTTCTCTCTCTCTCTCTCTCTCTCTCTCTCTCTCTCTCTCTCTCTCTCTCTCTCTCTCTCTCTCTCTCTCTTGTGTAATCAGTTTTCCTTACCTTACATCCTCCCTTTTTCCTTCCTTCCCTCCCTCTCTCCCTCCCTTCCTGCCTCCCCTCTTCCTTCCTTCTCTCCCTTCTCAACTTTCCTTTTTTTCCTCCCTTTGCCTCCCTCCTTCCTTCCTAACCTCCCCTCTTTCCTTTGTTTATCCTTCTCTCCACACCTCTAACCTTCCCTAACGCTTCCTCCATTCCCTCTTCTCCTCCTCCTCCATCTCCTATTCCTCCTTCTTCTCTTCTTATATTATTCCTCCATTTCCTCCTCTCCTCCTCCTCCATCTCCTATTCCTCCTTCTTCTCTTCTTATATTATTCCTCCATTCCCTCCTCTCCTCCTCCTCCTCCTCCTCCTGCTGCTATTCCTCCTTCTTCTCTTCTCCTTATATATGTCTTCTTTATTTGCTTTCTTTTCTCATTTTTCTTCTTCCATCTTTTTTTAGTTTCTTCCTTTTCATGTTATGTCTTTCTGTCTCTTTTAGCTATACTCCTCCTTTTCTTCCTCCTCCTCCTCCTCCTCCTCCTCCTCCTCCTCCTCTTCTTCTTCTTCTTCTTCTTCTTCTTCTTCCTCTCAGGATAATTTTCCCTTTCCGACGAATCAACTTATCTGATTTCCCCTTGTTAGAGAGAGAGAGAGAGAGAGAGAGAGAGAGAGAGAGAGAGAGAATGTGACACAGGAACCATACCTCCCACCTCTCTCTCTCTCTCTCTCTCTCTCTCTCTCTCTCTCTCTATTACGCATTTATTTTCTTTCCTAAACACGTGAAAATTGGCGAGAGAGAGAGAGAGAGAGAGAGAGAGAGAGAGAGAGAGAGAGAGAGAGAGAGAGAGAGAGAGAGAGAGTAGCTGTTTATAATTATCTTGGCAGGTCTCGAGTCTCTTCCGGTTTCTGTCTTTCTTTGTTTCTTATCTTAGTAGGAAAAATACAAATAAATAAAAATATATCTTCCCTACACACACACACACACACACGCACGGAAGGAGTCACTGTTTCTCTCTCTCTCTCTCTCTCTCTCTCTCTCTCTCTCTCTCTCTCTCTCTCTCTCTCTCTCTCTCTCTCTCTCTCTCTCTCTCTCTCTTTTCTGTTTATTTTCTGTATCTTGTTTCTCTTTTCTGATTATTCTCTCTCTCTCTCTCTCTCTCTCTCTCTCTCTCTCTCTCTCTCTCTCTCTCTCTCTCTGAATTACTGACAAGCAGGAGTTTAAGGAGGAATTTAAATGAGAGAGAGAGAGAGAGAGAGAGAGAGAGAGAGAGAGAGAGAGAGAACGTCGTCGCCTTGCTAAAGATATTTTTACTCCAACGTCACGTGCGCGCCTCCTCCTCCTCCTCTTCCTCCTCCACCACCACCTCCTCCATCGTCGCTACTGACCCACTCATGCTCTGTTCTTCCTACCCCCCCCCTCCTTCTCCTCCTCCTCCTCCTCCTCATTACCCCTTCTGAGGTTATTTTCGTATTGGGTGCTTATAATGGAAGGGAGGAGGAGGAGGAGGGGAAGGAGAAGGAAGAGGAGGAGAAGTTAGGCGTCTTGGTTATCTACAACTATTCCACTACAGACATCGATGGTGGTGGTGGTGGTGGTTATGGTGGTGGTGAAGTGGAGTGGGATGATTGAGTGAGGTGTGGTGTGTATGGGTGGTGGAGTGGGTGAGGGGAAGAGGTGTGTGGGATGAAAGGAAGAGGAGGAGGAGGAGGAGGAGGAGGTAGGTACGCAGCGAGTGAGGTATGAGAAGGTTGAGAGGTTGATGGAGAGAGAAGATTAAGTAGAGACGCTGAAGAGGAAGAAGAAGAAGAAGGAGAGGAAGGAGAAGAAGAAGGAAAGGAAGAAGAAAACGAATATTAACCACCCAAAAAACGAAGAAAAGAGTAAAAAATGATCCGTAACCATACTAAAAACAAGAAGAAGAAGAAGAAGAAAGGAAGAAAGGAAGGAAGTAGAAAACGAATAATAACCACCCAAAGAGAAGAAGAAAAAGAAGAAAGAAATAAAGAAAAAAGTACAAAAAAAAAACGAATAGCAATCACAAAAAAAAACAAGAAAAACAAGACGAAGAAAATACAAGAAGAAAAAGAAAGAAAAAGGAAAAAACGAATACTACCAAAAACAAAATAAAACAAGAACAATCAAAGGCATCAAAACAAACCCGAACTCAAATTCAACATAGACAAAATCAAAGCAGAAATGGGTCTACTATCACTAACAGAGAGGTGGACGAGTGGATCAGCCTTGGCAATCAGGTGGTGAGTGCCAATACGACCAATGCGATGGATGGGAGCCCTCGAGAACAGGTTAGATAAAGTCGTTGATAGGGAGGAAGGATAGGAGTGTTTACATTAGATGCTTTGTGTGGGTAGATTAGCCTCTTGCAGCCTCTTTAATGTCCTCAAGAAGAAATAGAGCATGAAGAGGAAGAGGAGGAGGGGGTGAAAGAGGAAGATAATGATGAAGAAAAAGAGACAATGAAAGGAGGAGGAAGATGATGATAACGATGCTGAAGAAAAAGGGAAAATAATGGAAAAAGAGGAAGAATTATAATTAGTAAATGGAAAAACTGGAAGAGATAAAAGATAGTTATGATGAAGAATGCAAGGAATGAAGAAGACTAATTTGTGGAGGTGAAAATAAAATGTAAAAAAATAAAGAAGAATAAAGTTAAGACGCTGAAGTAAACAGATTGTAAGAACTAAAAGCAAATGAGGAGATGAATGACCTTACTTGTGGAGGTGATAAAAAGGTGTTAAAGGGCCTGGAGTAAATGGAGTAGGAGGAAATAAGAGGAGTGAAGAAGTGGAGGTCAAAGGGGCACCTATAAAAGAGGGGAGGAGGGGAAAGAGGAGTAGGAAGCTGGAATGACCTCTAAAAAGCCATCAACACGCAAGTTTTATTATTAAAGGAGGAGGAGGAAGAAGAGAAGGTGGAGGAGCAGGAGGAAGAAGAACGAGAACAAGGAGAAGAAGGAGAGGAAACAACATGAAAAGAAGAATAAGAAGAAAATATAAAAGAACAAGAACAAGAAGGAGAGAAAGCAACACGAAAAAGAAGAATAAGAAGAAAATATAAAAGAACAAGAAGGAGAGAAAGCAACATGAAAAAGAAGAATAAGAAGAAAATATAAGAGAACAAGAACAAGAAGGAGAGAAAGCAACATGAAAAAGAAGAATAAGAAGAAAATATAAAAGAACAAGAAGGAGAGAAAGCAACATGAAAAAGAAGAATAAGAAGAAAATATAAGAGAACAAGAACAAGAAGGAGAGGAAACAACAACATGAAAAGAAGAACAAGAAGAAAATATAAAAGAACAAGAACAAGGAGGAGAGGAAGCAACATGAAAAAGAAGAACAAGAAGAAAATATAAAAGAACAAGAACAAGAAGGAGAGAAAGCAACATGAAAAAGAAGAATAAGAAGAAAATATAAAAGAACAAGAACAAGAAGGAGAGGAAACAACAACATGAAAAAGAAGAACAAGAAGAAAATATAAAAGAACAAGAACAAGGAGGAGAGGAAACAACATGAAAAAGAAGAACAAGAAGAAAATATAAGAGAACAAGAACAAGGAGGAGAGGAAACAACATGAAAAGAAGAATAAGAAGAAAATATAAAAGAACAAGAACAAGAAGGAGAGAAAGCAACATGAAAAAGAAGAATAAGAAGAAAATATAAGAGAACAAGAACAAGAAGGAGAGAAAGCAACATGAAAAAGAAGAATAAGAAGAAAATATAAAAGAACAAGAACAAGGACAGGAAATAACATGAAAAACAACAGGAAAATATAAGAGAAAAGTAGAAAAAAAGTTAATTAGATAAAACAAAACAAGCAAGTGGACAGTGAACCATTAGAAGACGTGATGATGGTAGTGAAGAAATAAAAGAGAAGAGGAAGTAATAGAAGATGTAGAAGAAGAAAAAAGAAGAAGAAAAAGAAAACAGAATTAGTTGACTGTAAAAAGAAAAAAAAATGCAAATTGGTGAGGTCATATTAGGTAGAGGAGGAGGAGGAGGAGGAAAAGGGGAAAACCTTGCAAATTGTCAAAGCTCAAATTCGGCGAAGGAAAAAAAAAAGAAAGGTAAAAAAAGGTGCAAATTGTTAGGGCCAAATTAGCAAGAGGAAGAAGAGGATGACCAAAGGAGGAAAGAAGAGGAGGAAGAGGAGGAGGGAACAAAAGAACACTGAGGTAGGAGGGAATACAAGGAGGATTGAGAAGAGGAAGTGAAGGATCAGGAGGAACACGAAGAGGAGGAGGAGGAAGAAGAGGAGGAGAGGAAGCCCATCATCTGTTCTAGTTAATAAATAAGTAGAAGGCATCAATACACGCCATCATCACCACCACCATCACCACCATCACCATCATCACCACCACTCCTGTTTCACTCAATTTATATTTCTTCAGTGTCCCCTTCAGCCCCTCCCCCCCCCTCACCTCTTCCTCCCCCTCCCCTTCCCTTCCCCTTCCCTTCAAAAAGCTAACAGACCACTTATTAATTTCCTCCTCTCTCCCTTTCTCCCTCCCTCCTTACCTTCCTTCCTTCCCTCCTTCCTTTATTCATTTTTACTCCTCCATCCCTCCCCTCTCCTTTCGTTCGTTACCTCTCTCTCTCTCTCTCTCTCTCTCTCTCTCTCTCTCTCTCTCTCTCTCTCTTTTAATAATAATAATAATGATAAGGAAAAGGGGAAGGAGTAGGAGAAAAAGGTGGTGTGTGTGTGTGTGTGTGTGTGTGTGTGTGTGTGTGTGTGTGTGTGTGTGTGTGTGTGTGTGTGTAACCTGAACCTACGTACACAATAATCTCGTAACAACAACAACAACAAAAATCACCCTTCTCTCTCTCTCTCTCTCTCTCTCTCTCTCTCTCTCTCTCTCTCTCTCTCACACACCTATCATGACCTACTCTTCTGTTCGTGTCCTTCACCACCACCACCACCACCACCGTCACCACCACCACCGCCACCACCATCAAAATCGTGTCCAAGCCCAGTTGTCAGTCTCCCCAAGGTCATGTCCTCCGCCGGTCTTAAGCAAACCATCGCGACCCACTTCTTAGTCGAATGATGTTGAGGCATGAAGATAGACCTCAATACTACGTTTATTTATTAATTTATTTATTTGTCTATATTGCAAATAACGACAACGATGAAATGTGAGATATACGGTTTGCTAATATGACTTCAAATTTGCGAAGCAATATAAATGCAGGGGATGATTTCGAATTTTAGCTGTACATTATAATTCTATAGTGAAAACAACTACAATAACAATACTAACAACAACAACAAGTGATGATATTAATGAAAGAGATACGGTTTGCTAATAAGACTTAAAATATGTCAATTGATATAAGTAGAGGGGAATGTTTTTTAATATTAGCTGTACATTATCATTCTATAGTGAAAACAACTACAATAACAATACTAACAACAAAAACAACAACAACGATGATGATATTTGAGATAAGATTTTCTAATAAGACTGAAAAAAATGATACTCGATATAAAGTGTGGGAATGTTTTTGAATGATAGGTGTACATTATTATTCTACAGTAAAAACAATAACAACAAAAACAACAACAACAATGATGATATTTATGATACGATTTTCTAATAAGACTGACAAAAAAGATAATCGATATAAATGGTGGGGAATGTTTTTTTTTTTTTAATACTCGCTGTACATTATCATTCTGCAGTGAAAACAATAACAATAATAACAAAAACAACAACAACGATGATATTTGAGATAGGATTTTCTAATAAGACTAAAAAAATTATAATCGGTACAAATGGTGGGGAATGTTTTTTTTTTAATACTCGCTGTACATTATCATTCTGCAGTGAAAACAATAACAATAATAACAAAAACAACAACAACGATGATATTTGAGATAGGATTTTCTAACAAGACTAAAAAATGATAATCGGTACAAATGGAGGAGGGAATGTTTTTTAATACTAGCTCTACATTATTATTCTACAGTGAAAACAACAGCAACTACAACAACGATTATATTTATGAAAGAGATACAATTTACTAATGACATTAAATTTACTGACTAATGGCGGTTATGTATGTTTTAAAATGCCTGTTCGAATAAGAGTTTTTACTTATTCATTAATTTACTGTGTCCTCATTGTTTCCACAGTAAGGGGCATACATTTGGTCTTTTATTTATTCATTTATTTATTTACACACCATCAAAGGCCAACAAAAGAAAAAAAATAGTCTCGCTACACGCCCTTTCCACAACGTTAATCAAATGACAGAAACAGCTGGTCCAATCTAGCTATAGAGAAAAGGTTCAGAGAGTGGAGTCTGCAATTCACGATAAAATTTCTTACTTTTCCAATCTAAACAATTCTTTCATCTGCAATATATACAACTAATTCTAAATCTCCTCTCTTTACAATATATACAACTCATTCATGTTAAAACTCCATTCTTCTCCAATGCATACGACTAGTTAAAACTCCAATGTTCTCAAATACTACCTATATACAACTCTGTAAGACGTACGGTATACCAAAAAAATGTTTAGCATACCTTTTTTTCTTTCTGCATTTCTAACTGACTTTAAAAATGCCAGAATGAAGGGCAAACTATGACATTGGTTACCTAACGCCCCCTTCTCCTCTTTCCCCCAATCCACTTCCCTCACTATATATTTAAAACTCCATTCCTCCCTATTCTCCCATTCCATACCCCCCATCCCCCTCCTCTACATATTTTACATCCCATTCTTCCTTATTCTCTCATTCCCCTTTCTCCACCAACCTTCCCCTCTCCCATCTTCCTCCCTTAAATCCAATACCTATTCTTTATTCTCTCACACTTCTATTACATTATATCCCATCCTTTCCTATTCCCTTATTCACTCCTCTTCATCAACTTCTAACTTCCCTCATCTTCCTCTCTCAAATCCACCTTCACACACACTTCGTTCCTTCACACTACAACTTCATCCTCCATACAATTCAATTCCTCAAACCTCATTTATATTTAGTTCTTCCACAAATTCTTCATCCCTCCTCCCTTCTTCCTACTCTCCATCCATTCCCATTCCCCACTTTCCCTTCGTTTCCTCCCCACACTCATCTCCACACTTAAAGATTCGATTCATCACCCTTCCTTTCCCTCTCCACCACTTTTATCATTACCACATTCCTTCCTTTCCTTTCCTTCCCTTCTTTCTGTCCTTTATTCCTTTTCTTATCCCCATTTTTTCTTCCTTATTCCGTCTTTCTTTCATGCCTCTCCTTATTCTTCTTATTTCTCCCGTCTTACCTTCCTTCCATATCATAGCGTTATTAATATTACTTTTTTGGTTGGTATATTTATTCTACTCCTTCGTCTTGTCATTCTCCTTCAACCTCCTCCTCCTCCTCCTCCTCCTGACCTTCAGTTATCGCTCTTGAAGTCAGTCAGTCAGCCAGTCTCTCTCTCTCTCTCTCTCTCTCTCTCTCTCTCTCTCTCTCTCTCTCTCTCTCGTTTTTTTTCTTAACTTCATCGTGAGAACTGTTCATATAATTTGTTCACGTGTGTGTGTGTGTGTGTGTGTGTGTGTGTGTGTGTGTGTGTGTGTTAACTTTCACTTAATTGCATGCACGACCAGTTCTTGAATTCCAATCACCTCACTGAAGCAAGAAAACATGATTCTCTCTCTCTCTCTCTCTCTCTCTCTCTCTCTCTCTCTCTCTCTCTCTCACACACACACACACACACACACACACACACAGAGGTAGTGCGTGACATTTAAAAATATGATTGTTACTGACTGAGAGAGAGAGAGAGAGGTATAGATAACAGAATATCCCATGTTTGTTACTTTTAATTCTTCTTTCCTTCCCCTCCTGCTGTTTCCTTCCTTCCTCCATGTTAGGAAACCATACCGAGGAGGAAGAGGAGGAGGAAGGAAGCACAGGAGAATGATGTTGAAAGAGGAGAATGAGTAATGATAACAGGTCGAGGAGGAGGAGGAGGAGGAGGAGAACACACAAGAGAATGATGATGAGAGAGGAGAATGAGAGGAAGAGGAAGAGATGATAATGACATTGAAAGAGGAGCATTATGAATTATAGGAGGAAGAGGAGAAGGAGAAGAAGAGGAGGAGATGATAATGACACTGAAAGAGGAGCATTATGAATTATAGGAGGAAGAGGAGAAGGAGAAGAAGAGGAGATGATAATGACACTGAAAGAGGAGCATTATGAATTATAGGAGGAAGAGGAAGAGGAGGAGAAGAGATGATAATGACACTGAAAGAGGAGCATTATGAATTATAGGAGGAAGAGGAGAAGGAGAAGAAGAGGAGGAGATGATAATGACACTGAAAGAGGAGCATTATGAATTATAGGAGGAAGAGGAAGAGGAGGAGAAGAGATGATAATGACACTGAAAGAGGAGCATTATGAATTATAGGAGGAAGAGGAAGAGGAGGAGAAGAGATGATAATGACACTGAAAGAGGAGCATTATGAATTATAGGAGGAAGAGGAGAAGGAGAAGAAGAGGAGGAGATGATAATGACATTGAAAGAGGAGCATTATGAATTATAGGAGGAAGAGGAGAAGGAGAAGAAGAGGAGGAGATGATAATGACATTGAAAGAGGAGCATTATGAATAATAGGAGGAGGAGGAGAAGAAGAGGAGGAGATGATAATGACATTGAAAGAGGAGCATTATGAATTATAGGAGGAAGAGGAGGAGGAGAAGAGGAGAAGTAAACAAGCTGTGAAGAGGAATAAGAGAGGAAAATGATAATGGAGATGGAGCAAAATAATGAGGGAGGAGGAGGAGGAGGAAGAGGAGGTAATGAGATACTATGATGAAGGCAGAAGAAGAGGAGGAGGAGGAGGAGGAGGAGAAGGTGGAGGAGGAGGTAGATATGGTAACTGAAGAACATCCTTGAAGCCATAACGGAGAGAGAGAGAGAGAGAGAGAGAGAGAGAGAGAGAGAGAGAGAGAGAGAAGTATACTGACCACTCTTATCGTTGACTTACTCACTACATGCCTGACTACCCCCCCCCCCCCCATCTCTCTCTCTCTCTCTCTCTGACGTAGCAACCCGCCACACAGAATGACGTCACCTTCACTCCCTAATAAGGACTGGCCACGCCCCTCCCCCTCCCTCCCTCCCTCTCATTCCTTCCCTCCAGCTGTCTGTCTGTCTGTCTGTCCCTGTCTCACTCAGTCTCCTCTCATGCTCTGTGCGGGAGGGATGTGTTGGGTGTCCGTCTGTCTGTCTCTTTACTTAACTGTCTGTCAGGATGTCTGTGTCAGTGTTCGTCTGTGATATTAGAGTTTATTTAAGATGAGAAAGAATAAGTAGAGTGTTTGAATTAGTGAGGAAAGATTATTATGATGGTGGAAGTGATGAATGAAATAAAGAAGGAAGAGGAAAAAAATGTGATGATTGAGGATATGAAAAGAAACGAAGGAAAGTGGAAATGAGAAAGTGTGATGTGTTTACTTAAGTGTTGAGGAAAATAGTTTGTGATTATTGTTTGAAGAGCAAGAGAACAAAAAAAAAGGTATGGAATTTTTTTATTGTTATGCATGTTATTATTATTACTATTAATGTGTGTGTGTGTGTGTGTGTGTGTGTGTTTACGTACATAACCGGGAAAATGACGCACACCACACCAATTTAGACACACACACACATACATACACACAGAGAGGTTGCCAGTGTTTCCTATTTGGCAACGTTTTCTCAAGAGGAAGAGGAGGAGAAGGAGGAGGAAGGTATACCTCCACCCACGCACGTGACGTCATCTCCTCCCTCTGTCCCTCCCCCCCCCCCCTTTTTCTCCCTCCCTCCCTAATTCCCTCCATCCCTTCGTGACAAACTACGTCATGGATATATAAACGTATGGTACTGAGAGAGAGAACGAAAGAGGTTGTAAGGATATTTCGTGAAGTTACTCATCTCTCTCTCTCTCTCTCTCTCTCTCTCTCTCTCTCTCTCTCTCTCTCTCCTTATCACCATTCAAACATTCCTAGTTCTAAAATAAACTTTCGAGATAGGATTGTCTGGGTTGGGGTGAGGAAGAGGAAGAGAAATAGGAGGAGGAGGAAGAGAAGAAAAAGTTACAGGAGTGAATACAAGAGGTGGTGGTGGTAGTGGTAGTAGTAGTAGTAGTAGTAGTAGTAGTAGTAGTAGTAGTAGTAGTAGTAGTAGTAGTAGTACATTAAATAATTCAGAGAGTACTACAATGAGTTATATAATGCTGATGTTTGTGTAAATGATGATAGTGACGGTGGTTGTTGTCTTGTCAATAATGATGCTGATGATGTTAGTGGTGATGGTGGTGACCCTATCGAACGCGCATGAGTAATAATGTTAATAATAGGGATAATAGGAAGTGGTGGTGGTGGTGGTGATGAGGCACACTTTGGCACACCACCATCACCACCATCACCACCACCACCTCCATCGTAAACTTTAGTGAGTAATCTAAAATGACTCATCACCAAGCGCACCACCCTCACCACCACGCCCACCACCGATAACACCCACCACCATCACTGTTATCAATACCACCATAACCATCCTCACCACCATCACTATCACCACATGTCATCATCTCCACCACCACCAAGATTTACCACAACTAAACTACTTTCACTACCACCACCATCACCAGCACCATTTATCACTAGTCAACAACAACACCGATTTTCATCACCATTACCACCATCACCACCACCACACCACACCGTCTATGAAAACATTATCTAGTATATATTTTGATGTTTTTATTAGGTATTATATTTGTTTTAGTTTTGTTGTCAATGGCTTTTTCGAATAATATATATACTATTTGTTTACTACTACTACTACTATTACTGCTACTACTACTACTACTACTACTACTTCTAATATTTGTGACTACGAAAGACACTATATATGTATGTTGAGTATGTATCGACTTCTTCCATAATAATAATAATAATGATAATGATAATAATAATCACTCCCCCGTATCCGTAAATAAATAAGATGATAAGGGGTGCAAATTTACAGAGGATTGGGCGGTTCTTGACCTTTTTGGGCGTAAAAATGGACGCGTTTGGGCTATTTTGGGCGGGAATCAGGGGAGGTGTGTGTGTGTGTGAGTGTGTGTGTGTGTAGAGTTTTTGCTGGGAGAGAGAGAGAGAGAGAGAGAGAGAGAGAGAGAGAGAGAGAGAGAGTTGATCTTGGTGACAGTTGTGATTCTGCTCTTTTTTTCCTCTCTCTCTCTCTCTCTCTCTCTCTCTCTCTCTCTCTCTCTCTCTCTGTGTGTGTGTGAACTCGGCTCGTAGGTGTTAAAGAGAGGTCAAGCTTTCACACACAGCTGTCTTTGTCTGTCTGTCTGTCTGTGTGTCTGTGTATAAACCTCTCCACCTTAATGTCTGTCTGTGTGTCTGTTTAACTGTCTGTGTGTCTGTTGATTTTGTCCTGGTTCTCTTGTTTACTTTTTTATTTCTTTATCTGTGTTTGTAAGTTTATAATCTCTTGTCAATATTAGATTGTTTCCACTATTATTATTATTATTATTATCAGTGTCAGTAGTGGGAATATTTATTCAATCATCATTATCATCACATTAGCCTCATTTATCATCATTTTCCTCTCTCTCTCTCTCTCTCTCTCTCTCTCTCTCTCTCTCTCTCTCTCACGCCCTTTCCCCTTTTTAGTCCCAAGAATAGAATTTGATCACGTAACCGAGAGAGAGAGAGAGAGAGAGAGAGAGAGAGAGAGAGAGAGAGAGAGAGAGAGAGAGAGAGAGAGAGAGAGAGAGAGTTATAGAAAAGAGGATTAAGGAATGAGAAGTGGAGTGAATGAGGGAGAAAATGGAGGCTAATGAGTTGAAAGAAGGAATGTAAAGGAAAAGGAGGAGGAGGAAAGGGAAGGCAAGAGGTGGGGGGTCGGAGTGGGAGGGGGGCTTACCTTGACCTAATCCACCCCCTCCCTCCTCCGCCTTCCCCAAATAATGCATCTCTCTCTCTCTCTCTCTCTCTCTCTCTCTCTCTCTCTCTCTTGGCAGCAACGTGGGAGAACAATAATCCAAACTGGTCATGCAGGAGAGAGAGAGAGAGAGAGAGAGAGAGAGAGAGAGAGAGAGAGAGAGAGAGAGAGAGAGAGAGAGAGAGAGAGATGTAACGGGACTCAAATTGGAATGGAGTATGAAAACTGAAAAGAAAAAGAGGAAGGAAAAGAAGGAAATTGGAGGATGAAATAGGGAAGAATGGAAAGATGAGAGGAAGGAAGGAAAGGAGGAGGTATGAGAAAGGAAAGAGAATGAATGCCGGTGTAGACGTTTCAGGATACTCCCCCTAGACATGACTCCCGGAGTCTCTTGAAACTAGTTTTAAAGCACTCCCCAGTCAATTGAAACTAGTTAGATAGCACTCCCCAGTCAACTGAAATTGGTGTCATATGACTCCCCATCAGGTTGAAATGACTCAAATTATTGGATGAAAAAGATTTATTGATGTTGACTCCCATACAAAAACTAATCAGTAATCACACTACAGTACATTAATGTTGTCTCCCATCCAAAAGCTAATCACTAATCATGTGCACATTACACACGAACAACTACATTAAAATGGTTGCCTGCTATATTGTCGAGGTACACTGACTCGTTTACTACTTCTCTGCATTTCGGCCTATGTATATGTGATGTGTGCATAGAACCAAACTTTGCCCACACACATACATTCACATGGAACATGTTGGCTGCTGCTAACATCTCTGTTGTTGTTCCCCACACTTTATTCTGACACACTGATTCAACTTTGATGTTTTCAGTGCTGGCAATGAAATCACATATCAAGCTTCTAACAACATCGTGTTGGTCCTCTTCTCCAGTGATGGCACATGACAGTGCACGGAAAAGACAATTTCCGTCACCTTCAATTGCTTTAAGTCGACTGAACCTGTGTATATAGGTTCATTCTACTGTGGAGTCACTTCAAACTAGGCTCATTCGACTGCGGGGTCATTTCAAACGGGTGGGGAGTCGTCTGATACCAGTTTCAAGTGACGGGGAGTCGACTGAACCTAGATTCATCTGACTGAGAGAGTCTACTGAAACAGGGAGTAATTTGAAACGGCTGCACCGGCACGAGGACAGAAAGGGAGGAAAGGAAGGAAAACGAGAGAAAGAGAAAGACAGGAAGGAAAACAGATTAGAAGAGGGGAGCGGAGCAAGCGGAGTGAGTGGGAGTCAAGAAGGATGTGAAGGGTGAAAAAGGAGAATGGGAGGAAAGAAAAAAAAAAACTAGGATGAGCGAAAGACAAATAGAAGGAAGTACGAATGGATGGCAGCAAGAAAGAAGGAAAGAGAGAATGAAGAAATATGAAGATAGGGATAAAGGGGAAGCTAAAAGAAAGAGGGATTATATAGGAATACAGAAGAGAGAGGTATGTAGGGGAGAGACAGGAAGAAAACGAAAGAAAAATAAGGAAAAGAAACACAGGAAGGGGAGAGAGAGAGAGAGAGAGAGAGAGAGAGAGAGAGAGAGAGAGAGAGAGAGAGAGAGAGAGAGAGAAATAGCAGTTAATATTTTTTTCTATGTCAAGTTAAATTCAGATAATTATAACTGAAACAAGAATAAAAAACATTAAATGGATATGAACTAAAAAAAAAAAAGTGCCTGTCGAACTCCAAGGGAACTGTGTGTGTGTGTGTGTGTGTGTGTGTGTGTGTGTGTGTTCCGGGGTTAACTGGGCGTGTGAGAGAAAATAATCGAGTAGAAGTGATTGTATATTCATGGGAGGTCACTCTGAGGGAGGATGACTGATGGATGAGTGGTGACCTGCATAAGAGAGAGAGAGAGAGAGAGAGAGAGAGAGAGAGAGAGAGAGAGAGACTGACCGTTTTTCCGGTGACATGCCTGGCTCCCCCCTCTCTCTCTCTCTCTCTCTCTCTCCCTCAGGATCATTAAGAGAAGCAAACATGACTGAATAAAAATGAAATACACAAACAAAGGCAAACACAAACAGCCTTGAGGAACGAACACACACACACACACACACACACACACACACACACACACGGCACCAACACCAATAAAAATAATCCACTCAAGTATTTTTAAGTGTCAGTTTTATTTTTATTTTCTTTTATTTACATTTTTAAGCCCTTTGACCTTTTCTTTTTATTTCCCTCGTAAAAGTGAATGAGTGAGTATCTAAGTGTTGCATTGCGGTACTTTTTCTTTTCTTCACATTTAACCTTTTGTCTTTTCTTTATTTCCCTTTTAAGAGTAAATGAATAAGTAAATAGGGAGAGGAGGGTTTAGTTATGGAAGGAAGAGAAGGGAGGAAGGGAAGGATGTGTGAGGGGGAAAGGAAGGGAAGGAGGGAATGGAGATAAGAAGGGAGGAAAGGAAGGATGGGTAGTGTGAGGATGGAGGAGAGGAAGGGAAGAGGAGGGAATGGAGATAAGAAGGGAGGAAAGGTCAAATTTGTGTGAAGGTTACGCAAAGAGGGTATATCTAGTAAATGAAAGAAGGGGGAGAAAGGTTATGATCTATACTGAAAGGATGGGAGATACGGTTTAATTGATGTATGTGTGAAGGGGTACAAAAGAAAGAAGGGATTAGGCTAGTTCTATAGTAAAGGAGAAAGGAAGGTGTGGTTTGTGTTTATAAGGGGAAGGGGAAGGGAGTAAGGGAGAAAGAAGGAAAGAAGGGATTAGTTCTATATTAAAGGGAAAGGAGAAAGGAAGGTGTGGTTAGTGTTTGCAAGGGAAAGGGGAAGGGAGAATAAAAAAACGGAGAAAAAACTTTGATCAATGTTTGCGTGTGAAGGAGTGCGAAGGAAAACAGTTACAGAAGGGTCTTGTTTTATAGTGAAGGGAGAGCTGTTAGTATTAGTGTGTGTATAGATAGAAAGAGATTCGTTTTATAGAAGGGAGGGAGGAAGGAGCTGTTAGTGATAGTGTGTCAGGTAGGAGAACGAGGAAAGAAAAGGGTATACATCAAGGAGGTTTAATAAAGAACCTCCTTGAATACGTGAAGGGGGAGAAGAGGGAGCTGTTAGTATTAGTGTGTGTATAGATAAAAAGAAGGGATTCGTTATATAGAAGGGAGGGAGGAAGGAGCTGTTAGTGATAGTGTGTCAGGTAGGAGAACGAGGAAAGAAAATGAGTACATCCAAGGAGGGTTAATAGAGTAAGAACCTTCTTGAATACGTGAAGGGGGAGAAGAGGGAGCTGTTAGTATTAGTGTGTGTATAGATAAAAAGAAGGGATTCGTTATATAGAAGGGAGGAAGGAAGGATCTGTTAGTGATAGTGTGTCAGGTAGGAGAACGAGGAAAGAAAAGGGTATACATCAAGGAGGTTTAATAAAGAACCTCCTTGAATACGTGAAGGGGGAGAAGAGGGAGCTGTTAGTATTAGTGTGTGTATAGATAAAAAGAAGGGATTCGTTATATAGAAGGGAGGAAGGAGCTGTTAGTGATAGTGTGCCAGGTAGGAGAACGAGGAAAGAAAATGAGTACATCCAAGGAGGGTTAATAAAGTAAGAACCTTCTTGAATACATGAAGGGGGAGAAGAGGGAGCTGTTAGTATTAGTGTGTGTATATATAGATAAAAAGAAGCGATTCGTTATATAGAAGGGAGGGAGGAAGGAGCTGTTAGTGATAGAGTGCGCAGGAGGACAAGGAAAGAAAAGGGTACATCCAAGAAGGTTTAATAAAGTAAGAACCTCCTTGAATACATGAAGGGGGAGAAGAGGGAGCTGTTAGTATTAGTGTGTGTATATATAGACAAAAAGAAGCGATTCGTTATATTGAAGGGAGGGAGGGAGGAAGGAGCTGTTAGTGATAGAGTGCGCAGGAGGACGAGGAAAAAAAGTCCGTCGGGTCTTTAGTGTGTATCCAGTGTTACCAGTAAGGCCGCACCTCACACTGACGCCCCGCAGGTTGGGTCTCATTATAAAAAGACACACATTCTTGGGCCGGTACAGAGGAGGGTGACAAGAAATTACAATACAGCTTAGGAGTTCAATGCACGGGGACAGACCTACCCCATCTTCACTAACATATCGAGGCTTTTACCCAGACATTTGTTCAGGCTTTCGTAGAGGTTGTGTGAGTGTTTCCATGGGTAGTTTTGTGAGCCTAGTGATAGTTTGACAAGGCTTCTGCACCATGAATGTGTAGAAAAGACTCATGAGAACTCGGCTAATCTCCTTTGTGGTCTTTGGAAATCTTTGTTGAGAGCCGAAAATGTCTGAATACGAATCTTAGTATTTTGTGAGAGCCGAAAATGTCTGAATACGAATCTTAGTATTTTGTGAGAGCCGAAAATGTCTGAATACGAATCTTAGTATTTTGTGAGAGCCGAAAATGTCTGAATACGAATCTTACTATTTTGTGAGAGCCGAAAATGTCTGAAAATACGAATCTTAGTAAAGCCCATAATTCGACATCGTTTATTTGTAAGCTACTTAATCCACAACCAAAGACTACTTGAGTTATTTATAGAGTGTTTGGTGTTCATACAGAAGCTTAGAAATTTGAGACTATACCAAAATCTCTGTTTATAGTGACTGATGCCGAAATTGATCTTCTCTTTTTGGTCTCTCGTTCAATCTTATTTACCCACCTATCTCATTATCTATCTTATTTCTATCATAATATATATCTTATTTTATCTTATTTACAGAAGCCTAGCGGACTTTTCTGATTCGTTTTTCTTTTCTTTATGCCCTTGAGCTGCTTCCTTTACTGTAAAAAATAAACAAACAAAACGAGCACTTACGCAGAATATAATCTACCTTGGGTGCTAACAAAGACACTGCTGGAACTTAGGAAACTGACCCTAAAGAGACACCCTACTACCTAATCTGCATGCTTTAGCGAGGAGAAGAGTGTGGGGGCCTGAGTGGGGTTACAAGTAGGCGGAGAGGGCGAGCAGACGAAATATTAAGTACTCATGGTAAAGACTATAGAGGAAATCAACGGTCAGGTCTATAGCAAGGGTGATACGGTTGAGATGCAAAAAGGAGACAGCCAACAGATGTGATATTGAGTTCTGAAAGTAATGGGGAAAGTATGGCTGATTAAATAGCAAGTCGGATGGATTTAGGGTCTGTATCAAGTGTGGTACGTTTGAGTTGCAAGAATGAGACCGCCAACAGATGTGATATGAAGTGTTGATAGTGAAGGGAAAGTACGGTTAACTGAGTAGGAAGGCGGAGATTTAGGTTCAAGGAAGATAGGTAACTCAAAGGAAATGATAACACACGGTCAGATACGTAGGAAGTTGGATATATTTAGGTTCAAACAGACGAAAGAGAACAGAGAGGAGGTGCGCCCATTCATAACTATAATGGAAGAAGTGAATATGCTTGATGAGATATGAAAAGGCGAATTCGTGCGGTCACAAATAATGCAATGTTGACAATACCGGAAACCATCGCAAAATATGGGTGAATAGGTGCAAATAATGGAGTTTCTGTAAATATGCCGCACACTAAAAAAGAATGTAGTGATGTACCCCTTTCCTAGTCATCCTATCACACCAACACAAACAGTTCCTTCCTCTCTCCCCTATGTAAGACTAAAAAAAAACATCTTTCCATTCTTTCCTTGTTCTGAGAGGTTCTGAAATAAATACGGTCAGACACATAGCAAGTTTGATACATTTAGCTTCAAACAGATGATACGTAACAAAGAGGATAATAATAGCGGGTTTCTTTTGTTTTTATTTATATTTGCCCTTGAGCTGCTTCCTTTGCTGTAAAAAAAAAGTGCTCTCAGGAAAAATAAAGTAAGGTCAGATACGTATCAGGCTGGATAGATTTAGCCTAGAGAAAGCAACGGAGAGAATGATAGTTGCTCGCATGAAAATAAATAAATAAATAAATACTGGTCAGATAATTATATACGTAGAAAGTTAGATAAATTTAAAGCTAAGAAGACGAAGAGACAGCAGAGGTTCCAACAAACTATTCTTACTTCTTAACTTCTATCTTAACTTTTTTTTCTTTAACATTTCACTTACGACTCAAATACACGCAAACCTCACTAACTTAGGGTCGTATTATGAGACATTTCGCTGCCCAAGAACACATATTTGACAAGGCTTTCGTAGTAGTTGTGGGCGTTTCCAGGGGTAGTTTTATGACCCTGGTGGTAGTTTGATCCTTCCTCTGTACTATGAGCCTAACAAAAACACTCATTAGAACCCGACTGATCCTCTCTTTGACCTTTAGGAATAGCTGATGTGAGATGGCAAAGTGTCTTGTAATACCATCCTTAATACCGGTACTTCCCGCCCTCTGATTCTATGCTATCCGTTTCTAGAGGAGGATTGAAACCTATATATAAGCGCCGGTAGTCTAAAAGAGGAAAATCAAGTTCGGTAAGGTCCCCATATAGAAAGTCGGTTAAATATAGGTTCAAGGATGAGAGAGAGAGAGAGAGAGAGAGAGAGAGAGAGAGAGAGAGAGAGAGAGGACGTGCTATCATACAGAATAAGAATGAGAATTGTAAGTATAAAAAACGAAATAGGAAAAGGAAAATAAGGAAATAAGCAAGAGAGAGAGAGAGAGAGAGAGAGAGAGAGAGAGAGAGAGAGGACATGCTTCCATAGAGAATGAAAATGAGATATGAAAGTAAAGAAAAGGAAAATAAGGAAGGAAACAAGCAAAAGAGAGAGAGAGAGAGAGAGAGAGAGAGAGAGAGAGAGAGAGAGAGAGAGAGAGAGAGAGAGAGAGAGAGACTGGCTCGCAAATAGGAGGACGGCGGGCGGTGGTGGATGAGAGGAATGGACTTGGCAGCAGCTGTGTGGTAAGTGTGAGTACGATATAGAAAGCTTTACGAGCAGACAGACTGGAGGGATTTATGGAGGTGAGCGTCAGTTGGTGCAGGAAGGTACTCGGTCTCGGTCTTGGCACTGTGTTTGTGTTTTTAACGGACCGACCACTTGCAGACTCCTCCTCCTCCTCCTCCTCCTTCTTCTTCTTTTTCTTCTTCTTTCGACCTGCATCGCTTCGAATCTCCTCCTCTCTTCAGCTTATTGACACACTTTGCTTTTTTACGGCCTAATACTTGCGTCTAACTCTTTTTTTCTTGTGTTGAAGCGGAAAGAAAGATGGAAAAGTTGGAAAGTTTCGTTTAGTCGGCGCAAAAGAAAGATGGAAGGAAGATAGCAAAGAAAGAAAGGTTCTGGGTGTGGCTCTCGTGAATGCACAGACTTGCAGATTCCTAACTTTTAACTTTTTTTTTTCTCGCGTTGTCAAGAGAGCTTAAGAAGTAGGAAGGCAGAAAGATGAAACCAAGCCAGCAAAGAAGGGAAGGGATGCGAGATTGAATGAAGGAAGGAGGGAAGGAAATAAAGAAGGAACCAAGCAAGCAAAGAAAGGAAGTATGTGAAATTGAATGAATGAAGGAAGGAAGGAAAGAAGGAACCAAGCAAGCAAAGAAAGTATGTGAAATTGAATGAATGAAGGAAGGAAATAAAGAAGGAACCAAGCAAGCAAAGAAAGAAAGCATTTGAAATTGAAGGAAGGAAGGAAAGAAGGAACCAAGCAAGCAAAAGGAAGGATGCAAGAATGATTGAATAAATGGAGGAAGGAGAGAAGGAAGTAAAGAAGAAATCAAGCAAAAGGAAGGATGCGGGAATGAATGTAGAAAGGAAGGAAAGTATGAAGGGAGGGAAAAAGAAAGAAGAGTAAGGAAAGGAAGGAGAGGTACTTACATTCAGACCAATAATTGAAGGAAGGAGGGAAAGGAAAGAGAAGGAGAAAGGAAGAAAGAGGAGAGTAGGGAAAGGAAGGAGAGAGACTTACATTCAGCCCAATAATAACAAGGAGGAAAGGGAAAGAAAGAAAGAGAAAGGAAGAAAGAAGAGAGTAAGGAAAGGCGAGGAGAGCTATTTCAATTCAGACCAATAATGTGAAGGAAGGAAGGGGAGGAGGAAGAAGACGAAAGAGAATGAGGAAAGGCGAGCTACTTACATTCTGAGCAGCACGCACCTGCCTTGTGGTCATTATGAAGGAGCACACCTGAGCTACCTAAACCATTCCTTCCTCATCTTACCATCACTGCATTTGCCTTTGTTTTTCTTGGTCTATTTTTAATTTTCGTTTCTTTTCTTTCCCTTCCTTTCCCTTCAGTTTATTTCCTTTCTCTTCTCTTCTTTTTATCTTTCTTTCCTTTACCTGTCCATTCATATTCTTCTCTTCCCTTTCATTTTATTCCCATTCCTTTCCTATCCTTCCTTTCATTTCTTTTCCTCTCCTATCCTTCCCTTTCCTCTCCTTCCCTTTCTTTTCCTTTCCTTCCTTTTCTTTTCCTTTCCTCTCCTTCCCTTCATTTCCCTTCCCTTTCCGTCGCCCATAATCCTTAAGTTTCTCTCCATTTTCCACTCCTCTCCTTTCTTTCCCTCTTTCTCTTCTCTTCCTTCATCATTCTCCTTAACTTTCTCTGCACTTCTTTTCCACACTTCTTCTTTCTGTCCTCTCCTTTCTTAATGCATATCCTTCGTTTTATCTCCCTTCCTTCGTGTCTTCAACTGCTATCCTCCTCTTCCTCTCTTCCTCTCTTCCTCTGCGTGTCTTCTCCACTTTCTCCCTCTCCATCCTGCCTCCCTCCCTTCCTCTCCTCTCTCCCTTCCCCCCGTGCTCTTTGTCCAAGCATTCCCTTCCTCCCATTATTCCATTCTCTGCATCACTCATTAAAACTGCTACGTCATCACCACCACCACCACCACCACCATCGACAATAACAATTAACGATAGTAATTTGACTTGCGGTTAACAAAAGGACTAAATACTATTACTACTGTTGCTACTATTTTTACCGTTACTACTACTACTACTACCACTACTACTACTACTACTACTACTACCACTACTACTACTACTACTACTACCACCACCACCACTACCACGACCACTACAAATAATAATAATAACAACTTTGAACATGTCTAATAAATCAATATGTAATGATGGTGAAAAAAATGTTTATGATGTGAATATATTTTTCGCTTAGTTTTGATGTGAGAGAGAGAGAGAGAGAGAGAGAGAGAGAGAGAGAGAGAGAGGAAGAGGACGTATTTAGTCTCTCTCTCTCTCTCTCTCTCTTGAGAGAGAGAGAGAGAGAGAGAGAGAGAGTAGTAGTAGTAGTAGTAGTAGTAGTAGTAGTAGTAGTAGTAGTAGTAGTAGTAGTAGTAGTAGTGGTGGTGGTGGTAGTAGTAGTAGTAGTAGTAGTAGTAGTAGTAGTAGTAGTAGTAGTAGTAGTAGTAGTAGTAGTAGTAGTGGTGGTGGTGGTGATTGGTTTAAATAGCTTTCCTCTCCACCACCACCACCATCACCACCTCCACCACCACCATCACCACCTCATCACTACTATTAATATAAGTGCTACTGCATCTAATAATTATCATACAAAAAATAATTATATGTAGACGAATAAGAAAAGAAGAGGAAATGAGTCATACATTATTATAGAGAGCTTTGTGTGTGTGTGTGTGTGTGTGTGTGTGTGTGTGTGTGTGTGTGTGTTTGTGTGATACATATGAATTTCCACTCATACGTATAATAGGTTTTCCCTCCCTCTCTCTTTTCCCCTCTTCACTCTCTTTTTCCCCTCCCTTACCCTCCTCCCTCTCTCTAATGCCCTCCCTTCCCCTCCTCCTCTCTCTTTCCCCTCCCTTCCCCTTCTCCCTCTCTTTATCCCTTCCCTTCCCTTTTCCCTCTCTTTTTCCCCTCCTTCCTCTCTCTTTCCCTTCCCTTCCCCTCCTCCCTCTCTTTCCCCTCCTCTCTCTCTCTTTCCCCTCCTTCCCCACCTCCCTCTCTTTTTCCCTTCTCTCTCTCTCTCTCTCTCTCTCTCTCTCTCTCTCTCTCTTCCCCTCCTCCCTCTCTCTTTTTCCCCTTCTTTCCTCTTTGTGATCGTTGAAAAATCGTTAATTAGTAAAGAAGTAAACGAGATAATAAATACAGAAATAAACTAGTGAATAAATATGTAATGGTGGAGAAGGAAAACATAATCAGTGAAAAGAATGCTAATGATGTGTATATAATATTTTTTTTCATTTATTTATTACTGAATTCGAACCCATGATTATCAATACTATATATCCTTTTAAATAGGCTACTTATTCACACTTGCTAATAGTTAAGTCTTTTAGTGATTCTGAGCGTACAGTTATTAACAGTATATATTCTTCTTAATAATCTTATACACCCAAATACTATGGTTAAGGCTTTTATAGTTTAGTGATTCCGAACGTACAAATATTAACAAGTATATATCCTTCAATGGCCTAATCTTATACACCCATACTATAGTTAAGGCTTTTATAGTTTAGTGATTCCGAACGTACAAATATTAACAAGTATATATCCTTCAATAGCCTAACTTATACACCCATACTATAGTTAAGGCTTTTATAGTTTAGTGATTCCGAACGCACAAATATTAACAAGTATATATCCTTCAATGGCCTAATCTTTTACACCCATACTATAGTTAAGGCTTTTATAGTTTAGTGATTCCGAACGTACAAATATTAACAAGTATATATCCTTCAATGGCCTAATCTTTTACACCCATACTATAGTTAAGGCTTTTATAGTTTAGTGATTCCGAACGTACAAATATTAACAAGTATATATCCTTCAATAGCCTAATCTTTTACACCCATACTATAGTTAAGGTTTTATATAACTCTTTAGATCTAGTATTATTTAGCATATTATCACATCTCTTCACCACTTTTTCTATCATTTTTTTTATCTATATACATCAAAGCGCAATAAAACTGTCATCATTATATTACTGTTTCCACATATATTTTTTCCCTCACTATCAGCTTATCGGCGTGTGTACTCTTGTGTCATTTTAGATTTCACTGTCTGGTTATATTTGTTGTTGTTGTTGGTGGTGGTGATGAGATTAAATATATTACCAACACGTGTGATGTTAAGTCTCTCTCTCTCTCTCTCTCTCTCTCTCTCTCTCTCTCTCTCTCTCTCTCTCTCTGCAGTCGAGTGGTTGTTTCCTCCCTCCTCCCCCCCCCCTCTTCCTCCACCTGCAGTCCATAATTAATTTTCTTTCCCACTTCCCTTCCTTCCTCTTTCCCTCCCTCCCCTCGTATCTGCAACTTAGAACACTCTCTCTCTCTCTCTCTCTCTCTCTCTCTCTCTCTCTCTCTCTCTCTCTCTCTCTCTCTCTCTCTCTCTCTCTCTCTCATCTCTCATCTCTCTCTCTCTCTCTCTCTCTCTCTCTCTCTCTCTCTCTCTCTCTCTCTCTCTCTCTCTCTACCACTGCATTACGTATATTGCCTCTTCCTTGCTTCCCTTTCCTTCCCTCCCTTCCTCTCCTTTCCTTTCCCTCCCATTTGTTCCTTCTCTCCTACATAAAAAAAATTACAAAGGAGAAATTCAACCTTTTTCCTCCTATGACCTTTTTAGTATGCATTCAGCTTTACTGTTTTCCTTAATTTAGTCAGGAGGAGGAAGAGGAGGAGGAGGAGGAGGAGGAGATTAAAGAAACAATAAACCTGAAATAAAAAAGAATGAATAACCTAAAGGGAATGAAAGAATATATATGCAAAGTGTACTATATAAAAATTAATGTAACTCCTTATTTTCTAATGTTCTTACATCATCCATCTTAAACAACGTAGTACATTAACATTCATAGATATACTAAGAATACACTCGTAGCCTATGTATACGCACACGAAGACTAGCACTGTGTATGTGTATGTATTAATATGTGTGTAAAATGCATGTGAATACTTACGTTTTTCTATAAATTGCTTCTCCATTCAGAGCGGATTTCCTTCATCGATCCCACTACTGTATCTTTCCTCTTATTTTTATTAGTATTATATATATCTATTTACTCACTCATTCATTCACTCATCTCTTTTACAAGCCACACACACACACACTCGTTATTTTTCTTCATTTTTCTTTTTTATTAGTATTTAATCTATATTTATTTACTCACTCATCTCTTTTACAAGCCACACACACACACACACACACAATCTATTTTTCTTCATCTTTCTTTTTTTTATTAGTATTTTATCTATATCTATTTACTCATTCACTCACTCCCTCTCTCCTTTTGCAGACCTATCTATCTATCTATCTACCTATCATTTCCTTGGCAAACTAGAATGATGGCCGTGAAAGTACAATACATCACCATTATCATCATCCACTCATCCATTCACCCCTCACATCCAATTCTTCATTCTCACCCAAACTCATTCAATCTCTTTCCCCCCTTCGCAGGTCAAGATGGTGGTGTCGGAGGGCGCTATCAACAACATCATGGGGGGGATGGAGAACACGGCGGGGGTGCGTCTCCACTCCCACCGACACAAGCTCAAACAAAGGTGAGTATGGGGGAGGAGAGAGGTGTTGGTTAGGGGGTGAGGAGGGAGAAGGGGGGGGATGAGGAATGGTGTAGGGGAAGGGGGAGGAAGGGAAGGCATTAATGTTACCGTAAATAGAAAAGCATTATGTGTTTTCAAGTTATTTTTCAGCTTGTCTTCTCTTTTTTCTACTTCTTGTTCTCTGTTTCTTCTCTTTCTTTATATTTTTCCTCATTTTCATCATTATTTGCGTCATCTTCTTCCTCTCTCTTCATATCGTTGGGTATAAGCTAGTCTGCCCGATAAATGTGTGTTCGTGTGTGTGTGTGTGTGTGTGTGTGTGTGTGTGTGTGTGTGTGTACGGGATCTCGTATGCACACAGACACTTCCGGCGGAACTTACACGAGATATCTAAGTGGGAGGGAGATAGGAAGAGGAAGAGTGTGGGAGGGAGAAAGAGAGAGTGGGAGGGAGAGAGGAAGAGTGGGAGGCAGAAAAGGAGAATGGGAGGGAGGAAGAGAGTATGGGAGGGCGGATGTAGGGGGAAAATGGGAAGAAGGGTTGACGAGAGAAAGGGAGTGTGGGAGGAAAGGATGTAGGAGGAACGTGGAAAAAAAAAGAAGAGGGAGAGAGTGGGAGGAAGGGAAATGACGAAAGGGATGTAGGGGGAACGGAGAAAGAGAGAAGAGGTAGAGGGGGGGAAGAAGGGAAGAAGTGATGAAGGAAAACGTGTTGGAGGAGAGAATGTAAAAGGAAAATGGGAAAAGAAAGAATGGGAAGAAAAGAACGAGAGAAAGGGAGTGTGGGAAGAAGGAATGTTAAAGGAAAATGGGAAAATAAAGAGAATGGGAAGAAAAGGAGTGTGGGAAGAGGGAGTGTTAAAGGAAAATGGGAAAAGAAAGAGAATGGGAAGAAAAGAACGAGAGAAAAGGAGTGTGGGAAGAAGGAATGTAAAAGGAGAATGGGAAGAAAAGAACGAGAATAGGAATGTGGGAAGAAGGAATGCAAAAGGAAAATGGGAAAAGAAAGAGAGAGAGAGAGAGAGACAGAGAGAGAGAGAGAGAGAGAGAGAGAGAGAGAGAGAGAGAGAGAGAGAGAGAGAGAGTAGGGATTTGGAGATAATAAGGAAAGTTGTAGGAGACGGAAAGAGGAGAGAGGAGGATAAAAAGAAAGTAAGGAGAGAAGGCTTATATGAATATGAGTTTTTGAAGCTGTTGATGGACTGAAAGAAATGAAGAAGAGGAGGAGGAGGAGAAAGAGGAGCAGGAGTTTTTTTTCCAGTAAGAAGGAAGCAGCACAAAACGGAGAAAAAAAGAAAAGAAAAAGAAAGAGACGCCAAGCTCTGTCCCCCAAAAGAAAGAGAGGACAGGAGGAGAGACGAGAAAAGAAAGTTAGTTAAAGTTAGGTTGGAGAGGTCTTGGTGAGGGAGGTAGAACACTGTAAATATAAAAACAAAAATAATAAAAAGAAGAAGAAAAACGAGAAGTAAATTACGAGGAAAAGAAGAAAAGAAAAAAATAAAGAAGATGAAAAAGGAGAAAACGATGAAAATAGTAAAATACACAATGATGATGATGAAGGAAACTATACAGGAAAAAAAAGAAAAAAGATCGTAGTAGGCTATACCTCATGAGCGACCATAATGAAAATAATAATAAACAGAAGAAAAGAAAAAAAGATGAAGATGAAAAAAGAAAAAAAAGATGAAAATAGTAAATACACAAAGGAAATATACTGAGAAAAAAAAAACGTATTAGGCTATACCTCACGAGCGACCATAATGAAAATAATAATAAACAGAAGAAAAGAAAA
>NC_066542.1:7029662-7149662 GCF_024679095.1 Eriocheir sinensis | reverse complement strand
ACTTAACATAGCCAAACTTAACCTAAACTAATTCAACGTGACCTAACCAAATCAAATTTAACCAAACCTAATCTAATCTTCAACTACCCTTATATTCCTTTCCATCTCTCATGGTATTTTCTTAGTTAAACCTATTCTAATCTAACCTAACATAGCCAAACTTAACTTAAACTAATTCAACGTGACCTAACCTAATCAAATTTAACCTAACCTAATCTAATCTTCAACTACTCTTATATTCCTTTCCTTCTCTCATGGTATTTTCTTAGTTAAACCTATTCTAATCTAACCTAACATAGCCAAACTTAACCTAAACTAATTCAACGTGACCTAACCTAATCAAATTTAACCTAACCTAATCTAATCTTCAACTACTCATATTCCTTTCCTTCTCTCATGGTATTTTCTTAGTTAAACCTATCCTAATCTAACCTAACATAGCCAAACCTAACCTAAACTAATTCAACGTGACCTAACCTAATCAAATTTAACCTAACCTAATCTAATCTTCAACTACTCATATTCCTTTCCTTCTCTCATGGTATTTTCTTAGTTAAACCTATTCTAATCTAACCTAACATGGCCAAACCTAACCTAAACTAATTCAACGTGACCTAACCTAACCTAACCTAATTTAATCTTCAACTACTCTTATATTCCTTTCCTTCTCTCATGGTATTTTCTTAGTTAAACCTATTCTAATCTAACCTAACATAGCCAAACTTAACCTAAACTAATTCAACGTGACCTAACCTAACCTAACCTATTCAGATCTTCAACTACTCTTATATATATGCTCATCTACGCGTCACACTTGAACTTGAGCTTGTGGGCGTAGTGAAATCCAGGTAGCAGGTGTGTGGACAAGGTTACAGCTGTGATTTATGGAGACAGGTGTGGCGTGGGCGTTAATGCACCCTATTACTTAAACCTGTCCTTGAATAATCTTTTTTTTTTTATATATAGGATGGCGTCGAGTTAGTAGAAGAAAGTACCGTGTGACTCATTGCGTGTGTTTAAGTGTGTGTGTGTGGGGGCGGGGGGTGGGGTGGGGTGGGGTGGGGGGGGGGGTAGGAAGGTACAGGTGTGAAGGGACTTACTAATTATTATCACCTGGGGCCATGAACTTCTCCTTCTCTCCCTCCCTTTCCTCCCTCTCTTCGTCCCTTCCCTCCCTCTCTCTTCCTCCGTTCCCTTCCTCTCTACTTTTCCTATCTCCCATCCTCTTTCCCCTTCTTCTCTTTCATACTACTACTACTATTATTATTATTATTATTATTATTATTATTAGTAGTAGTAGTAGTAGTAGTAGTAGTAGTGGTAGTAGTGGTATATGAAATCGCAGCAGACTACCTATATAGATGTTTGGGTTCTCTTCCTCCTCCTCCTCCTCCTCTTCCTTCCATCTTCCCTAATCTGATTACTCACTCATCTGATAGTGATTTGAAAGGCCAGTGTCTCTTTGTCCTTATCTTAACTGTCCTTTGCTCCTTCCGTCCCCGTCTGGGCATTCATCTCTCTCTCTCTCTCTCTCTCTCTCTCTCTCTCTCTCTCTCTCTCTCTCTCTCTCTCTCTCTCTCTCTCTCTCGTTACACTGTCTCTTATCTTCACAATCTTCCTCCTCTTCCTCTTCTCTATCCTTCCTTTATCCTCCTCCGTCTAGTCAATCTTACATTCATGCTTCACTTCTCCTGCCATCTGTACCCGTCTGGTCCTGCCTCGTCATCCCAAAGCCTCGCCCATGAACACGAAGAACCCATTAGACCGTTACCGATGCGTTCATACGTGAAATGATACGTGGATTCAAGACGCACGTACAGATACATAGATAGATAGGAATAAGAGATAGATAGGTAGGTAGATAGATAGACAGATAAATAGATTGTTAGTTCAACGTGAAATTATATGAAGTTAAATGCCATCAAGACTTAAATTTGCATTGCTTTAGTATAGATAAAAATGATACGTGCAATGGATTCAGGACGCACGAACAGATATAGATTGATAGGCAAATAGATAGGAAGATAGATATGTATAGATAAGAGAGATTCATGTCACATTTACATAGATTTACATAGATATTTAGACCACAAACACCCTATGGTCTATTTTAGGTGGTCTGTCCTTCAACTTAAGTGAAATTATATGAAGTTAAATGCCACCAAGATTTGAATTTGCATTGCTTTAGTAAATATTGAGAGAGAGAGAGAGAGAGAGAGAGAGAGAGAGAGAGAGAGAGAGAGAGAGAGACTAGGCTACATGCATATATAATTATTATCTAGATCCGATTATGTCCCAACCTCCATCTTCACCTCGCACCCTCAACCTCACAACCTCCACCCCAAATCCCCGTCCCCCACTTCGAAACCCCCCAACCTCTCAACCTCCCCCAACAACCTCAAACCTTCATTCTTAGCCGTATTAGGTAAAGAATCTGAAGAGCATCGGTTATTATGCAAATCACACACACACACACACACACACACACACACATGCATACACGCACGCACGCACGCACCCACTTGAACATCCTCCCCATACAATACTCCTATTCACACACACACACACACACTTATGGTTCCTTGCCCTCCACTTTCCTTTAAGTTCTCATAGTCTTCCTTAATATCACACACATCCCCTTTGTTCCTTCCTCCCCTCTCCTATATTTAACGCACTTTTTATTAACAATCTTACGTGCGGTTCAGTTATAGCTTACGCCTTCTCGGTTGCCAAAGAGAAAATGGGAACTGAGAGGATTAATAAGAATCACATAAAAGAAACAGGCGAAACTATAGGAAGGCGGACATGGAAAATCTTAATCTTACGGCATTACATATATATTGTGAAAAGGGGGAGGAATATTTCGGTCAGTTCATCAATCAACCGTTCCATCAATCCATCAGTGAGTCAATCTTCCCCTTGGGTGGCAATGGACATACTATCAATCTTCCCTACCTATCACTTGTTCATCATCCATTTCTCATTTCACGCAACTCCAACACGATTCTCTATCTATCTATCTATCAGTGCTACGATATGTGAGCTCTAATGTGATGGAGGGTCTTTCTACATCTCGAAGCACATGGGAAATTGATCTATGCAGGATAATAAATCTTTTTACTAACTGTCTGGGATTCGAACCTGGACCACCGAGACGCAAGGCAGACACTAGCATCGATCCAAAGGGAACTCCATGACTCTCTCTCCAAGGGTACTCCAAGATTCTCTCACTCAATAGCATGTCTTTTCTCCCTCATCTCTTATTCCATCATTTTAAACAACTTCAACACGTTTCTCTATCTATCTATCTACATATCTATCTATCTATCAGTGCTACGATATGTGAGCTCTGATGTGATGGAGGGTCTTTCCACATCTCGAAGCACCAGGGAAATTGATCTACGCAGGATAATAAATAATTTTACTAACCGTCTGGGACTCGAACTTGGACCACCGAGACGCAAAGGAACTCCATGACACTCTCTCCAAGGGTACTCCAAGATTCTCTCATTCAATAGCATGTCTTTTCTCCCTCTTCTCTTATTAAATCACTCATAAACACATATCTTCTACAATTTCTTATATTCCCTCATTAATCAGGTCATCTCTTCTTCAATTATCTCTTATCCCCTTATTCATTCAACCTATTTCTTCTACCCTTAATTGGAGTCTTTATTAGCGTCTTGGACTATTACATTGACACCTATGAATGTAAAACTAATGTCCTTTCTCTTCTTCAGGTTTGACATAATCCGGAAGCTGGGTCAAGGCACGTATGGCAAGGTGCAACTGGCTGTCAATAAGGAGACTGGACAAGAGGTGAGATTTAAGTGGCATGAGAGAGAGAGAGAGAGAGAGAGAGAGAGAGAGAGAGAGAGAGAGAGAGAGAGAGATTAAAGTAACTTATTCTATCATGTACTACTGAGAGGAGCTTTATACTGCCTTGCTATTATTATTATTATTATTATTATTATTATTATCATTATTATTATTGCACGTGATAGTGAGAGCAGTATTAGTTTTTGTGTTGTTCGTCTCTTTTTTTTACATTGTCATCACTATTGCGAGAACTGTCAGAGCTAGGAGCCAGACTTCACCATCAAGCTAACAACCACACTTCACCATCAACGCTAACCACATTTCACCATCAGAGCTAACAACCACACTTCACCATCAGAGCTAACAACCACACTTCACCATCAGAGCTAACAACCACACTTCACCATCAGAGCTAACAACCACACTTCACCATCAGAGCTAACAACCACACTTCACCATCAGAGCTAACAACCACACTTCACCATCAGAGCTAACCACACTTCACCATCAGAGCTAACAACCACACTTAACCATCAGAGCTAACCACACTTAACCATCAGAGCTAACAACCACACTTCACCATCAGAGCTAACCACACTTAACCATCAGAGCTAACAACCACACTTCACCATCAGAGCTAACAACCACACTTCACCATCAGAGCTAACAACCACACTTCACCATCAGAGCTAACAACCACACTTCACCATCAGAGCTAACCACACTTCACCATCAGAGCTAACCACACTTCACCATCAGAGCTAACAACCACACTTCACCATCAGAGCTAACCACCCTTCACCATCATAGCTAACCACACTTCACCATCAGAGCTAACCACACCACCATCACAGTTAACCACACTTCACCATCACAGCTAACCACACTTCACCATCACAGCTAACCACACTTCACCATCACAGCTAACCACACTTCACCATCACAGCTAACCACACTTCACCATCACAGCTAACCACACTTCACCATCACAGCTAACCACACTTCACCATCACAGCTAACCACACCACCATCACAGTTAACCACACTTCACCATCACAGCTAACCACACTTCACCATCAGAACTAACCATGCTTCACCATCACACACAAACACTATATCATCAAAGGTAACCAATGCTAACAAACCCAGGCAGCTTAATACTAAACACACACGCCACAAGACCTTCGAGGAACAAAGCCCACTCTGTCTCTCTCTCTCCCACACACACACACACACACACACACACACACACACACACACATTTGCATTAGCTCCTCTCATTCTCTAAAATTCTTCCTCTTTCCCTTCTTCATCCTCTCTTTTCTCTTTCCTTTAGCCTCTCCAAATTTTACATCTCTCATCTCCCACTCTCTCTCCCATGCTTTTCTCTCTCCCTCTCCTATCAGCCTTTCCCTCCTAATTATCCAATACATGATGCACCTGTTGATATATTTTTGTATTGATGGTTCTCTATCTATGGATAAGGCATTAAAGAAAGATAATCAATAAAAAGAATATAATAATATTGTTTATTGACCATTAAACCATTTCAACTTTAGTAATTGAAAATTAAATTTTCCTCAAATATCCCCTATAATTTTCCATCATAGAGTAAAAATATTGACCAAAAACATATTACATTTTCAAACACACACACAAAAAAAGAGAAAATTATTGTTCCTGTTCACATAAAACAATTATCCTTGGCTTGGAACACATAATGAATACACAAAAGATGTGCATTCCCATTGTTGAGTTCATTGTTCTCCCTGTGCATGATGTTAGCCACTGAAGCAATCCAGGCACATGAATGGACTTCCCTCACAGCCAGCACAAAAGGTTGACACTTTCTTTGCTCTTTTTGCTGCAATTTTCCATCCTTGGTTCAATGAGGAATCATAATTTGATGATGGATTGTGGGATTCACCAGAAGAATCTTCATCACCAGAGCCATATTCTGGAATGACACTCTTTGCCTTCTTCGTGGTATAAAAAATAATGGGGTCCATTACCTGTAAAAAATATAAAAGTAGAATTGGTTAATTTACTGTATTGTAAGGCAACCAGTCAAACAATTGTAATAACAAATTAAGTACAGTAGCTTATATGCATATATATGAACAGAAAAGCCATCTTGACAGCCTGCCCTAAAATGGGTCAGGCCGCAACAGATTCATAAAACATTTGGTTGCGGCCTGCCCCTATGTGGGTCAGGCTTTCTGCCAGGCGTAATTACACTCTACAAGCCACAAGCATAACACTTACCTCCTCTCTGTCTGTTGGGTACCGGCAAACTGGAGATATTCATATTCGAATGGCGAATGTATCACAACAGCGTAGCGGCGGGGTTGCTGCCAGCCGCAGTTAAACACAAAAGTAATTTTCTGCAAGGTGACTCAAATTTGCAGACCGTATCTCATAAGGTCTGGTCTGGGCATATGAAAAATATAAGCAGCATATTATCTGGGGAATGTGCCCCAGGTAAAGTGATATGCCGCAGTCTGGATAGTATGTTCATAGAAATAAATAAGTCTTCCCGGGACTGATACTACACAGACACATTTAAAGCTTTCGAACGAGAAAAAGTCCCCATTTGAAGCTTAATAAGTCCCACCAAACCCTAATCGATATACCCCATTGAAACAACACCTCCATTTAGCAAGAATTTCCTTAGTACCCACATATCTTGTGTTAACTGGAGGGTCTACTATATATTTTGTAACTTGCAATCTCCCGAACTTTATTTTGCTTAACTTCTGCTGTTTGTGAACCACGGCTCTCGATCTCACACTATTCGGAACCCTTCTGTGCTGTAAAAAATGCTTGTAACACTTTACCTTCCGCTGCCTCTCCGAAGTGGACGTCTGGAGATGACTTACCGTGTGTCTTTCTGTCGAAGATAAATAAGTAGAGTCTTTTGGCACCACAAAGTCATTTAGATTTATTATTATATGAGCTGCCTGAAGTCATCCCTGTCTTTTTTGTGAAGGGAGGGAGGAAAATGGAGGAAGAAGAGGGGGAAAGAAAGGAGAAGGGGGAAGGGAGGTAAAGAAAGGAGAAGGCAGAAGGGAGGGAAAGAAAGCTAGTGAAAATCAAACCACTGGTACACAAGCCCTTTCAACAGTATCAGTAACTTTAAGCACAAGGTTTTTTATCAAGCCTCTTCGGTACGGTAAAATAGGACATATTAAATCATCTGTCTGCTAGTGAAAATCAAACCTCTGACACACAAGCCCTCTCAACAGTATTGGTAACTCTAAGCACAAGTTTTTTCATCAAGCCTCTTCGGTACGGTAAAACGGGACCCAGGAAATCAATAAGTCAATCACTCAGCCTGACATCTTCATCCCTGTGGTGGGGGAAGGAGGGTGAGGGGAAGGGGCGGGGATCAACTAATTGCCTCCATCTCACGGTGTCACTCATCATTAATTGCCTGCCTTCCGTCCTCGGTTGCTCCACTCATGTACACTCTTCATTGCTTGTTTACCCCTCACCCTACCCTAGTCTAATCTCTCTCCCTTTTCTCTCTTTCCCTCTCTCTCTTTCTCCACACACACTTACTCAGCTATCTCCAAATGCATGTCCCCAACTGTACTTTTACCCTTCTTCTCTCACCCACAAACTCCTCGCACCCATCATGCGTCCCAAGCACCTGCGGATAGTTCTAATAATGTTCCCTGTAATACATCCTGATCCCTGCCCTGCATAAGTGGGGTGAGGAGGGGGATAGGAAGGAGGTTATGAGGAAGTGCAATGTAGCGATGTCAGGTGCGTCGTTGTGTGCAGTGAATGCCTGATGGAGAGAAGGGAATGAAAGAAGAAACATGACAATTAAAATGAAATGTGTATGAGAAAGGAAGAAAATTGGAGGAGGCATAGAAGGGAAGAAAAGTAGGGAGTATGAAAGAGTAAGAAAAATGAATGTAAGAGGAGAGATATGAAAAGGGGATGAAGTAGACTCAGGTAGAGAGTATAGAAGAGAGTAACGTAAGAAAATGTAAGAGTGAAGGGGAAGGAAGTATGGAGTATTAGAGAATAAGGGAAAAGAATATAGTAGAAGAAATAACGGTGAGGGAAATGAGGAAGATACAGAAAAACAGGGAAAAAACAAGAGATTGAAGTCTTTATATATGAGACAGGAGAATAAAACAGACATGAAAGTAATGGAGAGAGTAAGGAATATGCATATAGGAGAGAGGAAGGGAGACATAGAGGATGAATATATGTATCTCTGTATGTATGTATGAATAACCACATAGGAGCCAACAAGCAAAAACACCAGTTGACAAGCTTTCTGGGTTATGATGTCAGAGTTCCTCCTACACGGACCCATTACAGTTGTTATTTTAGTGGACTGCTTGCCTTCCCCCTCGACCCTGCTGCCTCTTTTTGCTTCTTTAAATAGTGCATGTGTGTGTGTGTGTGTGTGTGTGTGTGTGTGTGTGTGTGTGTGTGTGTGTGTGTGTGTGTGTATATTTACCTATTTATAGTCTAAGGGGCCTGAGCTAAACTCTAATAGTCCCGTTTCCATATCTACATTTATCCAGCCTTTCCTTCATTGGTTGGACACTGCTCGCCTCCACCACCTCTTCCCGCAAGCCCTGTGTGTGTGTGTATGTGTGTGTGTGTGTGTGTGTGCTTTAGCTGTGCATGGCCTCAGTGCTCATCTCTGTCTCTTTCACCCTTAAGCCTGTGATGGGTGAGAAGGGGTTAAGTAGAGTAAGGATGAGGTGAAGTGGTTGAGTTATAAGGAAAAGGAAAAAGTGTAGAAGGAGGAGGTGGAATACAGTTATAAGATGGGTGAAAAATGTGTGTGTATACCTTTCAAGAGGGAAGGATCAAGGCACCTCTCCACCCAAAACTGACCTTTCTTCTGGGTCTTTTTCCTACCCTCTGGACTTGCACAATTTTCACGAGGCTCATACTGAAGTTTTGAATTCTGTCGATGTTTTTTTATTTTCATTTTTTTACAGCAAAGGAAACATCTCATAGCAAAAAAAATAGACGAAAACAATAATGAAAAAAAAATCCTGTATTTTCTATTGTAAACACATTTCCTTCTTTTTCAGGTGGCCATCAAGACCATCAAGAAGGCCAAGATAGAAACGGAACAAGACTTAATCCGCATCCGGCGAGAGATTCAGATCATGTCATCCGTGCAGCATCCGCAGATCATCCACATCTACGAAGGTGAATTTTCTTTTTCTTACAGTAAAGGAAGCAGTACAAGGGGAAAAAAAAAAAATGAAAAACAAAAAAAGCCTGCAATGTAATATATGTACACAGATACTCCCATGCCCCCCCCACCCCCCCACCCACCCACCCACCCACACACACACACACACACGCACACACACACACACACCTGTCCTGTTAGAGTTCCGATATCAGCCAGGAAGGGTACTAGCTGGCAATCACAAGTCTATCACGTGATCAGACCATGGTGAATTACACGCCAAATAAGGCCAGAGCTCTCTCACGTCACCACACACTTGTACAGCCTCTTGCCACTTCACTGCACTTACTGGCAGCCACTCTTGGTGACCATAGAGGTGAAGGAATCCTAAACACGCCGAGTAAAGGTTTTGTGTGCTTCTAATTTTAAACAGACGTGTATACAGGATCGAGCAACAAAGGCGTGACGCTCCTTGAACCCTGAGACGTAAATGATGGTAAATTAAACACAATGCAACATTCCTTGGGTGGTTTCCTGTTGTAAATAAAAAGCCGCAGATCACATAGTCACCGTTTTCAAATAATTTTTCCCAGGTATGCAGAAGTTTTTTTATAATGAGTGCTACTGAAAAGAGGCCTATAATATTATATGAAAAAAAGTGGTATTGGATTTTTTAACTGAGTAACCAATCAGGCAACTGAAATAAAGTTAGAAATATTTACAGGCATAATCAGGCAATGAACTTTTTAGTTAATAGAACAGATAATATGCTCATTATCAGCCCAAAAGGATCACCAAGGGACAGATGGAGTTCTTACAATCTTGACTGTTTCGTTATGTAAAATAAAACCCTTTAAAGCACAAGTTTGGAATGAATCCTTAGTGACATAAGTGGTAAACGGCACACATGAGAGGTGCGATGGTGCTGGTGATGGAGTACAAAGGCAGAGATTAACACTTTTTTCATCCCACAGTCTTTGAGAACCGCGAGAAGATGGTGCTGGTGATGGAGTACGCAGCCGGTGGTGAGTTGTACGACTACCTGAGTGAGCGCAAGGTGTTATCCGAAGACGAGGCGAGGAGGGTGTTTCGCCATGTTGCCTCGGCTACGTACTACTGTCACAAGGTGGGCTGCAGGCTTGATTACACCTTAAGATTTCACAGACAACTAACTTCAATAAAAAAAATGTTCATATACTGTCCTCCCTCAGTATTTGCAGATTAGGAAAAGAGACTCGTGTGAATATATAAAGGTCTGAATAATCAAACCTGCCCATTGTGTCTAGGTAAGTGATAAAAGTCCTCAAAAATGTCCCCCAAAAGACCCATTTTCAACACTTCCAATCAACATGAAACTTTACAATTATCAGCAGTACCATATTGTAAAGAATGAGCTACAAATAAATGACAATAGGTGGCCTTTAGGGAATATTTCCTTAGATTTTACTGAGATGCAATAATATCTAACTGACTGCCCATACGCCTTTGCAGCACAAGATCTGTCACCGGGACCTGAAGCTCGAAAACATCCTGCTGGACCTGGATGGAAATGCCAAGGTGAGCAAACTGTCTGAACTGTGATTGTTACAGTAAGTCTTTTCTAAGCTAGCTCAGTTGTTATTGTTTAAGTCCAACAGCATTGTTTTTAAGGTAACCCTAAGCCATTTATTTTTCATAGTTTGTAAATTAATTGATTTAAGCTTATCCTCCTCTTCTGAGTAAGCCTCAGATTTACCCTTGGTTTCCACCTTCCCAGATTGCTGACTTTGGTCTCTCCAATGTGTTTGACGAGAAGCACCGTTTGGACACCTTCTGTGGCTCACCCCTCTACGCCTCCCCAGAGATCGTCAAGGGCATCCCCTACACTGGCCCGGAGGTAAAGTATCAAAAGTGGGCCGCCAGTGCCACAGCCTTTGAGAAGCAGAGATATGAGTTAATAAGCAAACCTTCCCGTTCAGACAAGAGTTTAGGATAGAAAACCTCCAGCACTTGGTCCAGAGGTAAATTATAAGTAGAGAACCAGTAACAAGACTTCCCTTATGTTAGCTAAAAATATGGTGTTAACAAGAGGCCATATGCTGTAGCTTCTGTAGTATAAGAAAAGGCAAGCAAGAGATATGAGCTGAACATGCTTTTAATTTACATTCACTCTTTTCCTTTGGCTTGTTATGGCATCAGGAAGTGGCAGAGTGATTGAATCCACACTTGTTTTAATAATTTCCTTTTCTGTTCCCTCTCTTCCTTGTGGTGGTAGGTGGACTGCTGGTCCCTCGGCGTGCTGCTCTACACCTTGGTCTACGGAGCCATGCCTTTTGACGGATCAAACTTCAAGCGGCTGGTGAAGCAGATCACTCAGGGGGACTACTATGAGCCCAAGAAGCCCTCACGTGAGTCAGCCCTCGGCAAGATTATGGTATTAGATCCTCAAGGGGTGAAAATCTTTGGGAACTTCCACAAGAGGCCACTGTTCCTTATTTGACACTCTGAGACATATATCAGGTCCTTTTTGTTCAGTATATATGAGTAGGCTTGGATTTTGGAGGTAGGACTAATACTTTTTAATGTAGACAGCGACTTGGCAGCGGGTAGACAGCTAATTACATAATGGGAGGAGAGTGTCTACAATTGCCAAAAGTGGGAGAGACTCGGCTTGTCTAACCCCATAAGGAAAACTAAGGATATTAAACGAAGAAGTCAATTACAGTCTCGCTTCTCTAATCACACCACAGCTATTTCCTTTGTCAAGCACAACACTTTCCTTCCACAACTCCACATAATACATCTAATAATTGCAGCCTAACCCTCACTGCCCCCTTCGCACAGGTGCGTCCGAGCTCATCAGACACATGCTGACGGTGAATGCCAGCAAGCGCGCCACCGTTGAGGAGATCTGCAGCCACTGGTGGGTCAACGAGGGGTTCAGTGAGCCCTGCCTGGAGGTGGCTGAGGCGCTGGCCAACCAGACACCCGTGCGCCTCGACCTGCTGCTGTCTCTCGCCCCCAAACACATCAACTCGGAGCACATGTTGATCCAGCCAGAGGAGGACGACAGTAGCACCAGGGTGAGTGTGGCTGATGAGAAGCTAAGGAATGGTGTGTTTTCTTTTACCATCATTAAGATATGGAGATCCAAGGCTCTTCAGCAAGTTTCTAAGCCTGCAAATCTGGACCAACTTTGTTTTTTTGGAATAATAAATCATGACATTCTCCTTTTTTTATATTTCTTATGAAGATAGATTTTAACGATATGAATAAAATAGTTAAGTGGTCTCCCTCACAATTTATCAGGAAGCTAAGGAAATCTACATCTGGTGGCACACAGTATATTCAAGCCTCCCAGTATAGTTCACCATCATCTCCAAAACATTCATTTAACATTACTTAAAACATTACTTTTCAGATAAATACATAAATTGATGCTTAAACCATTTTCAGCAAATAAAACGCACATACTTGAATTATTTGATTGAGAAATGTAAGAAAATCATGTTAGTAACCCCAACCAGGTATTTTCTAAAAGCTAGTTTACATAATGAGTCACATTTTGAATCAGTTTTAACGTAACACACTAGAGACATTTCAACACAAATTTTAGGTGATGTAATAGTTGTGCACAAATATTCAATGATAAACTGGGTAAATGTTGCGGGCTTTTTTTCTTTTTTTTTACGCCCTTGAACTGTCTCCTTTGCTGTAAAATGAAAAAAATCTCTTAAAATGTTACAGGGAAAGTTGCAGAGAGAACAAAACCATTTCTCATTCACTTTCCCCTTCCTCCCCAAACAGTCCCCACCAAACTCCGAGGCCTCCCGTCCCCCTCCTAACCTCAAGCTGCCTCCACCTCCACCGGCCGAAGTTCCTCCCCCACAACAGGTTACTCCCGCCCGGTCTGCCTCGCTCGGTGCTCTCAGCTCCGTCAACTCCAATGAGATAGACGCTTTAGTGGCACAGAAGATGCAGCAGAAGAAGGGAGAAGCAGAGGATGAGGAGGAAGAGGAGGAGCGGAAGAGGAAGGCCGCGGATGAGACGGGGACGGTTGAGAGACGGAAGAAGAAGCGCGATGCCTCAGACACTTCATTAAAGTCATCGCGTAAGGAGCAGAAGCGGGATGAGACCAGCGTGAGGCGTCCAGCAACCGGCCCGGATGTCGAAGCGGCAGAGAAGAAAACATCACGGCGGAAAGAGGCAGAGACCGAGGAGCTGGAGAAGAGCGAGAAACGGAAGAGCGGGGAGAAGAAGAAACGCGAGTCCCTCCTCGTCGACGGGGAAGCGAATGACGTGAGTGAGCGGGAGAAACGGAGAAGCATCAGAAAAGCGGAGAAGGAGAAGGAGAAGCTGGAGGCGGAAAAGGTGGAGCGGAAGAAAAGTGTGAAGAAAAAGGAGAGTGGCGTTGAGAGAGATGCAAGTATGAGTGAGGGGGTTGACAGGACAGAGCGTAAGAGTGTCAAAAAGAGGGACCCTGCCGCCACCCCAGAGAGCAGTGTGGAGAGGAAGACAGGTAAGAAAAAGGATGCCTCTGGGGATGACGCGAGCAGGAAAGACAATAGTGAGTTTGCATCCTCGTCTGTGATAAATGGTGAGGCGTTCGAGGAGGAGGAGGAATTGGAGGAGGGAGGAAAAGGAGAACCAGCAAGACTTGAGCTTTCAAAAGACAAGTCACCAGCTCCTCGTGGGTCAACAGAGGGTAAGGTCAGGTCAGGGGAACAACTCGAGTCTCCAATGGAAGAAGATGCCGTTAAAAAGTCCCCAAGTAAGTCTCGGTCTGGGGAGTCCAAGCGATTAGCCGAAGGGACCCTCAAGGCCTCTGGTTCTGCAGTCTCCCGAGAGTCCACAAGTCCGGCCAAGCAGTCAGGTGGGGCAGCTCCTTCCACCACCACCTCTCTCGCACCATCACAGGAGACTCCACGCAAGAAGCCGTCACCACCACCAGGAGCAGCCACTCAGCCTCCTAAGGTGAGGAAAACAGATTCAAAGTCCTTAGTCCAAACAGCCTCCAGGGGTCAGGGTGTGGCCGAGAGAGTGGCGGCGGCGGAGAGTGGCGGAGGAGGGGCCAGTAGGGTGCTAGTTAAGCCACCAAAGTCACCAGCAGCGAGCCAGACAGAAAAGGTGCTGCAGGAGACGGCAGATAAGATTAAGAGTAAAGAGGAGGAGGTGGAGCCACGCACTCCCGATTCCCAGCCAACAGGACAGTCAGAGACGAGTAAAGACACCAGCCAGTCGTCCTCCATCCTCTCGACCCCAGCCAGGAGTCGCGATGGGTCAGAGTCATCGGATGGGGCGCCCCGGCCAGCCAGGCCTGACGGGGGCAGACGCCAGTCAAAGGTTTTCAAAGCTGCGGCCATGTGGGAGAATGGTCAGCCAAGCACCACCTCCCCCGCGGCCCAGCCAGACAAGGTCAAGAAGCCGGTTATCCGACCCGGGCCGAATGTCATGTCTGATCTGACCAAGAAGTTTGAGGTGAAGCCAAGTGTTGAGCGCAGAAGTAAGGTGGTGCCGTCCCTTAAGGTAATCATGTCACCTTCCTTCCCTAGTTGCATTCTCTTGCTGGTTGGTTGTGCGTTGAGTTTGCTAGGCCAAGCATGGGTGTGGCCTGCCTGTCCTGTGGTGGTGGTGGTGGTGGTGGCTGGTGGTGGTGGTGGTGTGTTGGGGGGGCAGAGGGCAGTGCTTGGGGTAGGTGAGGAGACAGACACAGTTGACAAAAAGTAATTTCCCTATAGTGTGTTCTGCCTTTCCATAGTTGCATTTCCTTGGTTGTGAGTTTCTTAGGTCGAGCATGAGAGTGGCTGTCTGTCCCTTGTCTGGAGAGAAAGTAATGTAGGCTGTAGAGGAAGGGGGTTTAGGATGTTAAGGAGGGGGGTGTAGGATGCAGGAAGAAGGAAAATACAGGGAGGTAACAGGTTGTAAAAGGGTGCAAAAGGCTGCTTTAAAAGGGATCACAATATGTGTTGATCAGATCACATCACGTTACCAAAAACTGGACCAAAGAAGCAGTGCAGTATTGATTTTATAACACGGGTGCTTCTTGAAATTGGTTTAGCTTGAAAATTCCAACAGGACATTAAGAATTGAGTTCTGATGAATACCAGTAGATCACGTATAATAATTTTTTCAAACGTACGAGTTGAACATGTATTAGAAAAATTGTTCTCGTCCACACCAGCTCGTAAAAAAATTCCAAGACAATATCCATAACAAAGATCACTAGAGGTTTCCCTTAGACGAAATCATCCTTTTTACGTAGGAGTTTTCGCATCAGTCGTAGCAAGAACACGATACAGATTTAAACTAAGACACAGTATATGCATGAGTTTCAATATTTTAGAATGTGTCAGCGGTTGAATTTCCTGTTTTTTTTTATAGTTTTGACATCACTGCATGCCAACTTTGCATCCTGAAGAGTGAGTGAGTGTTGTGTTATGGTTGTTGTTGTTGTTGTTGTTGTTGTTGTCTTGCCTCCTCTGTCGTTTGTCTTTGCCCCCAGTCCGTTAAGAATACAGTTGTGTGAGTTGTGAGATTTGCCTCCCTATGAAAATTGTCTTCTCTCTTGCTTCCCTCCCCTTTTCTTGGTCTTTCTTTCAGTCTCCCTTCAGTTTCCTTGCCCGCACCTGCATTTCTTCATGGTCGCCCTCCCACCCATCTTTCCTTAACCCGGTAGTTGCGTGGATCGTGTTTCTCAAAGGCCCCTCCAAGCGAGAAAAATAAGAAAAAAATCATCACTCACGTACACCATTTCATAATATGTATCAACGCATTTGTGATCAGTTTATGCATCATCTATTTTAGGGGGTTTATATCATGGCAATAGTTTGTCTTTCCCTTCACACACATGCACTCACAAGATAAGAAGTTTGCTCTTAACCCGGTAGCAGCGGGGATCATGTTTCTTTATGGTCCCTCCAAGCGAGAAAAATAAAAATCATCACTCACGCAAACCATTTCATGATATATATCAACGCATTTGTGATCAGTTTATGCATCATCTATTTTTTGGGGTTTATATCATGGCAAAAATTTGGCCCGTCGCTGGCACGCGGTAAAGCCACAAATTTTGGCCCGTCGCTGCAATCAGGTTAACTTGACTCACTTCTTGCCTTCCTTCATGTCTCTCCTTATCCACATTTCTTTCTCATTTCCCAAAGCTCAATTACTTATCCTTTCCTTCTCTCATATCCTTCTTTCCTGGCCAGCGTTCGTCTCTTCCTCTCTCCCTCTAACATGCTTTCTAGTCATATTTACTTTCCCAAATTTTGATTAAGAATAGTATATTTGCCTCCTCTTGCAGCTCTTCTCTCCCAACATTCTTTACTTCTTCACTCCCCAGGTATATTCTCTTCCACCTGAACTAGAAGGGGCATTCACAAAGTCTATCATGGGTGGACTGTTATTTGAACAAACTCTAGTCTCTATTTTGTGTCCATGGTATGTCCCTCTAAGATAAGGGAGTTAAAAAGTAATACCATCAGTTTCATTTGGGAGGTGGTTGATAAATTTGTCCCATCCACAGTTTTGTTTACACTGCTCATTTCAAGTAACAATGAGACTAATCAACGTCAGAGGATTTTCTAAGATCTATTGTCCTATAAAGAATATCCCTATTATTATTATTATTATTTTTGTTTTTTTTACATCAAAGAATGCAGCTTAAGGCCAACAAAAACAGTACAAGAAAAAAAAAAGCCCACTACTTGCCGCTCCCACAAAAGTAAAAAGTAAAGAGTAGCCAAAAGAGAGTAGCTTTTTAAATTCACTTCCATTATATACCATGACCCCCATCAGTTGCAAAATATACAAGCTATATTGTGATATTTTTCATTTATAAATTAATTTTGCATCCCAGACAGTTGCACGGCATAATCTGCTAATATATTTTCTGTAACAGCACATCTTATCCCTAAATAAAAAGTTACTGATATTGCTTGACATGAGCTCTGCCGATATGTCTGCAAATATGCACGCAAACACACACACACACACACACACACACACATTCGTCTGATTTTCTCATCGCTGGGCTCCTTTTTCTTGCTGTCTCTCCTCTTTCCCTGTGATGAGTGGCGGCCGTGCTGGCGTTGGCTGTGGTGATGTGCACAAAGGTCCTTTCTGATACTTGTCTTATATAAAAGACTGCCATAAAAATGGAGAGAAGGTAAAAGCCACAATTTTTTTTACAAAAGCAAGAAAGTTGTATGAGTAACAGAAATGATATTTGGAAAAGAACAAATAATAAGTAGTACTGTTGTTGTTATAATTTATATGAAATTTGTCCTGGCTGGCTGATTGGCTCTACAGACTCTAGAGAGCCCTCATCCTTTACTTGTCTTGGTTCTCTTGATTAGGAATGTTAAAACTATCAGTCTTGTTCTCCACACCTCTCGAGAGAAAACAAAAAGATTTATCAGAACTAGTTTTTTTTCCTTTTGGAATAATGTCTAATTACTGCCTGACAAATGCTGTTAACAGCATAAATATTATTTGAGTGACATTGAAAAACATGAAACATAAAGGAATAGTTGATGCTGCCACCTCAGGACTTTCAAACATTTTTCTCATTTGAAACCATCCTATCACTATTTTTCTTAGCTGAAATAATAAGAATCCAGACATATGTATTGACAAAGTAATATAAACTCACCCTCAAGGAGTTAACTAGGTATTTGGTGTGATGACCCTACTGAGGCTTGTGCATGGAGGCTACTGTGGCACACTGCTTGCTCCGGCCCCATGCTGGCATAGCCTCCGTGCACAAGCCTTGGAACAATAACCACACCAATCATCATATTCTTTTACAGTGATATATATTACATGTGTTGATGGAATGTTAGTAATTCAGCTAAGAAATAGTGGTAGGATGGGTTCAAATATAGAAAAAAGTAAAAGTTCTGGGGTGGAAGCAAAAATGATCCCTTTACACATGTATCTTTGGCATGACCAACAGGCAAGTCCAACAACTACGTCTTGAATATAGCGGCAAACAAACGCTAGCCAAGATGCACCCAAATGCTTCCTTCCAGCAAAAAATCTGTTATTTGAAAGAATCCAAACATTACTGTGGAAACTTGGTATCAATTTTAACTTGTCATTACTGTCAAAAACATTATGTATTTTGGAAATTGTTATTGGCGAGATCCTTCTGTACATAGGTATATATGGATTGTCAAGTTGTTAAGGTTGTAACTGTATCCCCAAAACCATGCTTCAATCTCCTCTTGTCTTGTAAGTAGTATTGTACGGCTTGATCTTCTTAGGAGCTGTTAGAATTCAGTGAAGGTGGCGGTGATATCCAAAGACTCGTACGTATATAAAAAAGGAGAGAGAGAGAGAGAGAGAGAGAGAGAGAGAGAGAGAGAGAGAGAGAGAGAGAGAATTATGAGCTAGTGTCAGTGTGTGCATGCGTGAGTGGGTGAATGTGTCCATGGATGCGACTGTGTGCGTGTGTGCGTGTGTCCAGGGTCCGAGCACTACCAGTAACCAAAGTACAGACCTCAAAGGAACTTCACCCAGAGGACATGAAATTCAAACTTGGCATCTCAGAAACTTTACATTCATGCTGGCTAAATTTGTACCTTGGAGGGGAATCAATATTTTTATGTAAATACCCTACATGAGAATATATAGTTATGTATACTTATTATTTACCCCTACTAGATCCATGCATACCTTTTGTTAGTGATTGTAAATCTATGTATTATATGTATTTGAAATGCTTTTTTTGAAAGATAAAATGTACATATATGGACTGCTCATTTTGCATAGTTATGCTTTGCTTGAAAGTAGTTGAGGATATTGCTATTATTTTTACATTTTTGAACACAGTGCACTTTACCGAGTCCCACACGTGAATATACCTTGTGAGAGCACCCGACAGCACACCTCCACACCACCATGTCCATAAATAACCTGTCTGCTTCTCAAACACTCGTGTTCACGCACAAACACACATACACAAACTCTTTCTCTCTCTCTCACTTTCATTCACTCACTCTCACTCTCACTCTCTCTTCTACAGTAAGATGATAAATGTAAACTCCTCCCCAGACATGCCCAGATATCCCCACTTGTTCCTGTTCTGAATTTTTGTTGTCTATAAACTATAATATCAACATAACTTTACTCCAGAAAAAAGTTTAAAAAAATTCTCAAAAGTACACTCCACCCTACACTCTCCCTTGAAGCAGTCCCATTATCCTGACTATTCTTATGTCTTGCAGGTGTCAGATGCCAGAAAGGCCTTTGAAGTCAAGCCAGCTGCTGAAAAGCCAAGTGTTGTACTGCGCAAGAAGGCCACACCTGAAACTACTCCCAGCCCCTCAACCCCTACTAAGGACACCCCTGCAGCGCCCTCCACCAAAGAGGCAGTGAAGGGGAAGTCGCCCGCCAGAGACAAGCCGTCGCCAGCTAAGGATGTACCCAAGGAAACAGAGAAGCCAAGAGAAAAGTCACCGAGGATTGGGAAGGAGAGTCTAAGCAGAGTGGGGAGCAAAGCCAAAGTGGAGGCTGAGGCAGAAAAGAAGGTGGAGGAACCGACTAAGAAGGAGAAGCCAGAGGTGACGAAGAAGACTCCACCAGCAGCTTCAGTGACGGAAAAAACAACCAAGACAGAGGAGCGACCCGTAGCCTCTCGTCCCCCAGAGGGAGTCCGGAAACCCACAGCTAAGGAAGGGAAAGAAGAGGCTCCAGCGAAGGTCGAGAAACCCTCAAAGCCAGACTCCAAGCAGATCTTACGTCACCGTGAGTCCTCGGAATCCTCGGAGTCTGAATCGGAAGCTGAACGGCTCCTTAAAGTCTTGTCTGAGAAGAGGGAAAAGGTGGAGGCAGCCAAACAGGAAAAATTGCGCAAAGTGTCATCCACAAAAGAACCGCAAGCAGATGAGGTGGCGATCATTGAGAAGCCACAGCCTAAGCCCTCGCCAAAGGTCTCCCCTAGCAAGTCCCCCAGCAAGGCATCCCCCAGCAAGTCCCCAGAGAAAACCTTGCCTGCACCTGACACTCGAGAGACAGCCCAAGAACAGAAGTTTGCGACTCTGCCACGTGGCTTCAAGACCAAAGGCGCCCAGGCAAGTGCCACTCCTGCTCCGGCCGCAACCCCTACAACCCCGACAGGTGACCGCCCCAAAAAGGACCGTGGTGCCATTAACCAAGAGATTGAAGGCATGATGTCAGCAATCAAGGCAGTGGACCAGGCCATTACCAAGGTGAGTGTGTGTGGGAGCTATACACTTTGTTGCCAAGAGGTGATTCTACACTTGGTCTATTCCTGTCACTTTATACACAGGTTTCTCTGGGAGTGGGTGAGTGTAGCCCATAATTTTAAATCTTAAGAGGGATTAAACCTTCCATAAATCATATTCTTATAGATTTAACCCGGTAGCAGCAACGGGCCAAATTTGTGGCTTTACCGTGTACCAGCGACAGGCCAAATTTTTGCCCCGTGATATAAACCCCCCAAAATAGATGATGCATAAACTGATCACAAATGCGTTGATATATATTATGAAATGGTTTGTGCGAGTGATGATTTTCTTCTCATTTTTCTCGCTTAGAGGGGCCTTTAAGAAACACGATCCCCGCAGCTACCGGGTTAATTTTGAGTATAAGGATATCAGTAAAACACTTTCCACTGTACTCCTCTCCAGTGCTTTCAGTGCATATAAACTTCAATAACTTCTGAAGCATCACAAACATATGGCAGATAAAACAGACTGATAGACATACAATTTATTTTTTCTTTCATTCATAAGTTAATAATCTGACTATTTGATATTCAGTTTTTCCCATGATGTGATGTAAGGTGCGGTCATGCTGCGATATAATAGGGAACAGGGCAGTGAAATCTTTTAGGCTCCAAATAAAGCCTCTGCCTGCCTCTTGAAGCTTAACCCCTTCAACACGAGGACGCGTATACTGCGTCCTTGCGTGCCCCATACCATATCCGAGGACGCGCATACTGCATCCTGGCTCGCTTAAGCCAATATACGAGTTCTTTTATTTCTATATTTATGCTTACATCTCAAAATTATCAGTTAATTTATGTTTCTTTACGTGCACCATTTAATTCAGCATGTTTTCATATATAATACATGATGATTATGTTGAGTTTATGGCTGAAAACTTGTTATATTCAATAGCAACATTTGAAATTTGGCGCGCATGGTGATATCGGATACGGCACGGGGCACTGTTTTGGCCCGCCCGTATTGAGGGGGTTAACTGCAGATCATGTCATAAGTGTTTCACAGGAATGCTGATGCTGCAGTCTGTCTTGTATGGCTTGTGTCTCCTACATACACTTGTACAGCATAAGAGAGGTGGATGAGAGAAAGATGAGAACACAGAGTTAGAAGTAAAGGAGAGAATGAGCAAAACACAGAACAAGGTTAGAGAGTATTAAATTGCAGGAGGAGGAAGAGATCAAGATGCTGCGAGACTCCTTGGCACGTAGGAATGAGGAAGGCTTGAACAAGGCTCGGGAAGAACAGGCTAAGGCTCGGGTGGAGGACCAGAAGAAGGCTGTCATTGAGGAGGAAGAAGATGAGATGGAGGAGGAGGAGGAGGAGGAAGAGGTGGAGAAGGAAAGAGAGGAAAAGAAAGAGGATAAGATTGTAGAAGTGCCAGTTAAGGAGGAGAAAGAAGATGAGGAAGAAGAGGAGGAGGAGGAGGAGGAGGAGGAGGAGGAAGATGAAGATGAGGAAGTAGACAAAAGGATGCAAGAGGAGACTATAAACCAGGCACTGCGGACCAAAGAGATCATACCAGTGCCGCCTGAGCAGGTCTTGGCGCCCTCCATCCGAGACAGACCAGACGTACACACCAGCAGCGCCATCATCCTATCAAACCAGGTTAGGGTAACGGCCAAGCCTCCCTAAGCCAAGCACACCACCCCTGGAGCCCTGTAGTCACTCCGCACCCTAGACTCACCCATAGCAAGACATCGTAGTTGCTCCTAGCACCTCAGGTTCTCCCCCAAAGCAAGACATGGCACCTTTTAGTTGCTCCTAGCACCCCAGGTTCTCCTCCACAGCAAAGCATGGCACCCCTGGCTGTGTACTCACTCCTAGCTGGGTGGCACAGTGGCAGAACCTTTGACTTCGATCTGACTATCAGGTGTTCAAGTTTTAGTCAGGGTACCTCTTGAAGGGAGATTATACTCAAGCAGTGTGAAGGGAGAGCAATTTTCTTAGCTAGTCTTTTCAGTAGATGTTCTGAGATTAAGGATGATAAGAATTGATTGGCATCTAAGATGCAGGTGACTTAATGCTTTCATAGATGATGGGGTTGTTCATTATAAGTGACTAGTTTGGGTTTGTTTATGAGTTGATATAAAGCACAGATCATGTAGGATGGGATGGGTGAGCTAAGACCAGTGTGTTTTATGCTTTTGTAGAGGAATGGCATTTGTTAGTTTGGATTGGAGTTTGTTTGGACTATTTGAATAATCAAAAGCAAGCATGGAACATAAAATTACATTCAAAATATTGAATTCATTTTATGTTTCCAAGAGTGCAAACACTGTTAACAATGAGTGATATTTTGGGGACGGAAGGCAGATGCCTAAACTGTCTATGGCAGCAAGAGGCATGGAAGACATAGGCCAGCACACACCACACACAACACCAGCCTCTGTGGAGGGCAAGCACTTGTCTGTATGGAGCACTTTTAGTGTAGAGCATACTGACATCACAAGAGAAAGCATGAAAGATGTAGAAACAGCACATGTGACATAGAATGGGTTGATGTTCCCATAATGGGCAAACATTTATTGTTATAGAGTAACATTTGTTTGGAACAAGTGTGCATAGTCGTGAGGAAGCTTTGTGCACTCTAGAAATGTCCCATTGTCCTCTACATTAAGTCTCTAGACATTTGACATGCATGACCTCTTTGTCTTGCTCCCTCTTCTTGAATGCTGTTTCTTGGCCTTTCATAAGCAAAAGAATACCTCTTAGACATTCTGTCCCTCCATTCAATACTACAAGCATATCTTGCAATCTAGTATCTTAATTATTATATATGTAAATCTCTCCTTCACTACACATGCAGTTTGCGCTCCCTCTCTACTTAAAAAAATTAAAGGGTATAAAAAAAAAAATTTATGCTTCTTCCTGGTTCACTGCTCAGCCAGGCTGGTGAGTGAAAACAACATCCTTTACATTGAAAGCTATAATACGTAACTTGACAAGACCAGCATGTCTTATTCACTCACTAAGCATTTGTTATAAAAAACAAATCTCATTCTTTTTCCCACATAAATCCATGAATGAAAACATTACAATTTATTAAACTGAAAACTCCCCTACTGGATAAAGTCTCCACTAACTATGGTTGCCAGTTAAAAAAAACTCCCTTAAAACTCTAAACACTGTGATGGCTCTGTGCACCTACTCAGGATTTCTTGCCAGGAACATGGAAACAGCCTTCATTGCCAAGTCCCTCACACACACCACTCTTCCAGGGCCAAACGAAGGGACACAAATCGCCCCTGAGACACAAAACACACCAGAAGCACTAAACACAAACTAGTGGACAAGATTCCTAGACAGACACACTACCGGTACTTTCCACCACACACAAAGAACATAATATCCCAGTCATGACACCAAGACCCTCAATTGTCTTACTCATGGTGCCAAATCAAAGGACACGATACTTAAAAATGCAAACCAGGCCAATGGGAACAGAAAGACTATGATCACAAACCACATTCCAACATTCACTTCCACGACAAACAAAGGAAGGCAGCCACCCAGTTCCAAGTCCCTCACTCTCGTGCTCTTCCAGGGGCCAAGCAAAGGGGCACAGAAGACCCCAGAAGCTACAGACACAGACCGCAAGAAAACCAAGTTGGAGATCGTCCTCAACAGCAAGCAGCCTGAGGGAGATGCCAAACGTGCCTCCTATGCAGAGATCAAACTCACCTCACCGTCCACCAAGGAGCCGCCAAGGAGTGGAGGATTCAGATCGGAGGTCAGTTAGGTTTGATTAACGTGTGATGAAGGATTTAACGTAGACGGGAAAACACAATAATCTTACTAATTATAATATTCATATACTCTTAAAAATATAAAAAATATAAACATTTTTTTAAGGACTAGTTTAAAGGGTCAACTTTTACATGGATGGACTTTTGTAGCGTCCTCAATTTGTTCCTCAGTTCAGCAAGTATTATTATTATTATTATTATTATTATTATTATTATTAGTAGTAGTAGTAGTAGTAGTAGTAGTAGTAGTAGTAGTAGTAGTAGGAGCAGCAGAATTAATTATTTACACTACTTTTTGTTAACAGGTTTGTGCCACCGTTGGGGCTGTACCACCTGAGCCCGTTCCAGGACCTAAACACGGACCAGGACCAGGGTTTGGGCCGGGGCCGGGCGAGTCTCAGCTGCAGCGGGCCAAGAGGGAGCGCATCATCCCAATCATGCTGGAGGATGATGATGAGGACGACGACACAACTGCCAGCGAATCACACCTTCCTCTCGACAAGTGAGTGTGTTCTTGTGGGTGTTTGGGGGGAAGGGACAGGACCGGGGAGGGTTAAGTGACGTGAATTATTGGCGCCATAACGTGTGTTCATATAATATTATTGCAGGGGATTGAAATGGCCATATCAGGTAGAGATAGAGAGGTATAGCATATGTGAAAAAAAAATTAAGTATAGAAATTGAAACTAAACTTGATATTTTGCTTTAAAAGACACACAAACTTTGACCTAGTAATTATAATAGCATTTCTCACTTGTGTCTTTATAGATGAAATGATTTGCTTCTTTTCCATAGAACACCTCATAGTTTGATTGTTCTGGTGTTCTCTATGTCAAACCAAATTTTCCTGTCATATTTTTAGCGAAGTCTTGCTGCTAGTTTGTGGAAATAGTACAAATTCAATACCGTATATGTATTTATTTCACGCATATATAAGTACAGTATGTATTCACTAGTATGGTAGGTGGTATTAAGAAAAAAAAACAGGGAAAGACTACAAAGCAAAGCAAGTTTCAGTATTTCTAGTAATATAAAGAATCCTAGAACTGTGTCTTCAAATTTCAGTAATATGTTTCCAACTTTTCAGTTTATACACTTTGCAGCAACTGGATAACCGCTGCTCATTATTGACACGACTCATATGGCTGCTGGTCACCTCCTTTTACTCCAGCCCTGCAAATCTGAAATGTCACTCTCCAAACCCAACACTCAGAAAATAATGCAGTCAAAATATTTAAAATTATCACCATCCCATTATGGATTACAACCACTTACATCTCTCGTATATATCTTCTTTTAACCCGGTAGCTGCAGGAATCATGTTTCGTAAAGCCCCCACTAAGCGAGAAAAATGAAAAAAAATCATCACTCAAGCAAACCGTTTCATAATATATATCAACGAATTTGTGATCGGTTTATGCATCATCTATTTTGGGGGGTTATATCATGGCAAAAAATTGTTATGTCGCTGCGACGCTGGTACATGGAAAAGCCACAACTTTGGCCTGTCGCTGCTACCGGGTTAATATTCAGCTGTAGTGATGACAAATACAAGACGAGCACCTAGGTCATGGTCACCTTTTGCCCCAAACAGTGACATCAGTGTCTTGTGTTTGCCAGTGCTAAGATTTGAGTCATTTGCCTCTTCACCGTAGCACTAATTTGGGAATGAAGGCCCAGTCCCTCCTCAACAATTTCTGGCCATCTCAAAAATTCTCACACTACAAAAAATATTCAGAACTTGATAAGCACTAGAAATACTAATATCATTTGAGGAAGGCAAGATATATTAACTGATAATCTGGAAGTAGCAGCAGTTTGAAGTGACACTAAAATTATATTACTGTTGGATTGCTAAGGCTGCAACTAGGAAGAAAAACTTCCATTGCATTGCTAAAATCAGAGCTTCCTCAAATTTCTGACGGGAATTTTTCTGGAACTTGACATTTCAGATTTGAGAAATCAGGGAATACTATTGCCATTAATTTCTTTGGAAGGCTTTCACCAGATTATTTGCAAAGTTCAGTGCAGAGCTGTGACATTTTATTATTTTTTGTGGTTTCAGTTCTTGCCCTCTGCTTATGCAAATTTTACTTCTGTTGCTGTGGTTGCCAACTGCACAAGACTGGCAACTTTGTGCTACTTTAAGCTCACCAGCATCCAGCTCAAGAGCTTACTTATGCAGTCATGCTCAGATAATAACCATTATCATGAAAGGTTTCCTAGTTCTCCATACTTGGAAACAAAAGGAAAAGTTATACCCATTCATCATAGGTTTGCACCGTGGTATTTGAAATATGAAAACTGAAAACTCTTAAGCAGCTTTCAAACTTACAGTATTAAGTTTTTAAGTCCTGGATAAGCACCTTACAAGTTTGAATGCTAAAAGGATACTGGGGACAAAAAGAGGACAAAACTCGGCAGTGTATTATTTTTTTAAACTCATATCTACCTATTGTGCAGCAAAATTTGATATAGAAAACTTTTTGTCTACAAGCCTGTAATTTATTTTTATACATTTTTCCATTTATGAACTTATTCATGAAGACAGTTTGATCCATGAAGGCAGGTTACCAAAAGGCTTTCTCATTTCATTCAGTAATATATTCCTAGCTTCTTCTGTATATAAAAAATGGAGATGTTTGGCTACTGGTAAATCATCCGTCAGCTTATGTACATACTGAAAAGGAAAGTGTTTTGAAAGCTTGTATTGAGTATAATTATCTTTACTACCCAGTGAAAGCTTGGTTGCAGCAGCTTATTATTTAGCAAAAAGGTTTGTTTGGGGTTTAGCAGCAGCAACCACAACGCTTACATCATCACTCATGTTTCCTCATCCTCCTTCTCGCTGGCCAGTGTAACCGCTCCAGGGACAGTGGCACACCAGCCTTAGAACAAGCTAACAGTCTTCCTCATAACACCAAATACAAACTAATGTATTTGTTGGCATATAAGGCACACTATTCCCTCCCAGCAATAAGGTTGTTTAGTAGTCAAAAGAGAAGTAACAGAACAGGAGCTTGCAAAATCAGTTTCAAATCAATTTTCTTCATTTTATTAAGTGTACAACTGAAGTGGATCTCATGAATGTACAACCTGTTTAATCTAACCAATTTTGACACTCATGTACTTTAATGGGACAGCCTTCATTAGTAATCCTCAACTTTCTCTTGGCAATAAAAACAGTCCTCGCATACTCGACTATTCAGTATAGAAATAGCGTGCCTTGTATCTTCAGCCATCACTCTCCCCTATAACACAAACCTCTGACTAACCCACTCATCAACTAACCCCTCAGGCCAACTAACTCGCCGCAACTGGGACTAGAAGATTTGGCAAGGCAGTCAAACGGCAGCAGTAGTGTTGATTGCCGTTCCTTCCCCTTCTTCCCCCACTCCAGCAGCTGGCGCATTGGACCCTCCATTACCTCCGGCAGTGCCCGCATCACCCCCCTGTCCTCACAGCTCCCCAACAGCCGTCCCCCAGACCCTCGTACACCCCCAGTTTGTACGCCAGCACCTGAACCGATAAGGTCAGCTGTGGTGGTCCTCTTCAGGTGTTGAAATGTCTTCTCCTTCACTTTTGTCTTTCCTTCTACCTTTGTTTTTTGTTTTTGTTTTTAGTCTTCCTCTTCCGATGTTATCTATCCTTTTCTTATTTTTATTATATACTAGTTTTTATTTTTATTTTTAGTCTTCCTCTTCCTGTTATCTATCCTTTTCTTTTTTTTATTATATACTAGATTTTTTTTCTTTTTTAGTCTTCCTCTTCCTGTTATCTATTCTTTTTTTTATTATATACTAGATTTTTTTTTTCTTTTTTAGTCTTCCTCTTCCCATGTTATCTATCCCTTTCTTTTTTTATTTTATTTTATACTAGATTTTTTTTTTCTTTTTTAGTCTTCCTCTTCCCATGTTATCTATCCCTTTCTTTTTTTATTTTATTTTATACTAGATTTTTTTTTTTTCCTCTTCCTATGTTATCTATCCTTTTCGTTTTTTTTTTATTTTATACTAGATACTGAGTCCTCCTCTTGCTCATGCTCCTGTTCCTCCTCCTCCTCCTCCTCCTTTTCCTTCCTCCTCCTCTTCACCATAAAAGTAGCAAGGCAGTCTGTTGATCCTCACCATACACTTCATCTCATTTCTTCTTTCTCTCTCACTCACATTACCATTCTTTTTTCATTTCCCTTCCTAATTCCTTCCTTCTTTCATTCCTCATTGAAACCTTCCCTCCCACCTTCAGTAGTTTACACTTTTAACCTTTGTATGGCGTGCTCTCCCCTCCCCTCCACATTTTAGTTCCTGACTGACTGTAGTATCGTCTAACATCACCATATACACCCTTACAGAAAATATATAGCATCACGGAACACAAAGTTTATACATTTAGCCACAAAAAGATCGAGTATATTTCATTAACTAAAACAAACGTAGAAGGAAGCAGTTGTAACTAAATGATCCATAACAACCCGTGGCATGTAGGTGTGCCAGATTACGCACGAGACATGATTCGCTGTTGCATGTAAATTCATTCAAAAAACTAAATAATATAGAGTAATAGTGTCACTACTAGCATTAAACTGTGACAATAGAACAGAAAATAGTAAAATTGCTGTCTAGGCTAGTACACTATTAAAAAAAACATTTGCCACGATAGTCCGAATATGTGTTAGTAACTTTGCTGTCAAAAGTTGTAGTGGCAGACAGAGTATTACAAATTTAAAGAACCCAGCACAGTCTGTTTAAAAATATACCAACATCTAATCTCGAACCTTGACGTGACTATACCTTATTTATCTTTCTTGCATTCCTTCTGGTATATTGTTTAAAAATAAGTAATCCATGATGACATATTAAAGTTAAAAATAAGTAGACTTTGATGGAAATGAATGAAGAAAAAACAGCTCTCATTCCTTCAGGTATATTAAGATTAAAATAAGTGATCATTGACAACATACTAAAGTTGAAAATAAGTAAACTTCAAAGGAAACGAATCTAGACAAAAACAGCTCCAATCAATCACTTCAACCTAAAACAATATATTTCCCCCTACTCCCTACCTCTTCTTCCTCCTCTCCCTCTTCTATGCATTTTCTTCCTCCCTCACAGACCACATATACAATCAATACAGTAGCAGTTATATGGAACCCAGACAACAGCAATGCAGACCAAGGCAGTAGCTATTCAGACCATGACAAAAGCTAAGCAGAACCTGGACAATAACTATTCAGAAACTAGACAACAGCTACATAGAACTTGGGCAGCAATAGTTATGCAGACCAGGGCAGAAGCTATTTAGAACCTAGTCAAACAGCCATACAAGATCCAGACAGTAGATATATAGAACCTGGGCAGTAGCTACATCAATATAAGGTAGTGTCTATGCAGAACCTTGGTAATAGATATATAGAACTCAAGGAAATAGATATGCATGACCCAGACGGTAGTTATCTCCTCTCCAGTTTTGATGTTCTCACCACACCCATAAGCATGTCCTTCACTCGCCACTCCACACTTGCAGGAAATCGAGGCGAGAACGAATCATTCCGATAGCTGTTGAGGGGGAGGGCTTTGTGACCCCCCCGCCCCACATGGACGAGGGAGCAGGACTTGGGGCAGGAATCGGGGCTGCTAGGGCACACCAAGCCTTCAGCCGCACCCTGTCTGGCCATCCTAACACCCTCGGGTAAGTCCGTTTATCTTGAAGCCTTCCTCGTAACTAACCTCTCTCTCTGGCAACTCCGATAATGCTTGGATAGGAATGAACATATCTCTGAATGAATGAATAATGCTTGCTGGTGAAGGAGACGAGATGTACATAGGAGAAAGAATGAGGTTGATACTGCAAGGAAAAGAGAAGAGAAGAAGCATGTGGTCCTTTATCCTTGCTCTCTAATCTCTCATTGCTAAAGAAGTGTTTGCTGTGCCTGTGACTAACATGTTGGTGTGTGGTGGTGGCAGTGGGACGGAAGCGGGAGACCTCCTTTCCGAGTGCTCCTTGCTCTCCCAGACGCTCTCTCTGGCTGAGTCCTCCACCACCACCACTGCCTATACTTGGCAATCCTCTCGCCACTCACACACTAACAGGTACTCTAATACCCACTTATACTGACCTGCCCCTATTACTGCCAGTGTTGATTGTCACCACTACTTCTAGCTCCTCTACTCTGCCATTAGTGTTGGACTTTCTACTACTATTACTACTACTACTTCTATGACTACTGCACTTCTTCTACCACCACTACCACTATTACATACCTCTACTACTATGTACAGTGTTGTCCTGAGTATTGAGAGACTTTGATGGATACATGAGCCTGTACTGTTTAAATTAGTGCTATTCGATGCATGTAACCTATGGGCTGCACTATTTGACTCCCACATATCTTACTTTCACACCAATTTTATTCATTTTGGTCAAAGACTTGTGCTGTTTTAGACCTGCTTGCAACACGACATCTTTTGGGGCTGAATATTTCGTAAGCTGCGCTACATACTCCTGAACCACACTATTCAGGACCTATCTGTACCATTTTTCGTTGTTGTTCTTGCTGCATCTACTATTATCATTCCCACTCCCTGCCCTGCACCGCCATCCTTATTACAAGTATTTCCAGGTATACGATTTTCTGCTTAAACTTCCCAAAGGTTTCGACGCTTCTTTTTCTATATGACGGCCCAATTTTTTGTTCTTATGGTTCTCACAGTCTTGCAAGCCTTGAATTCTCAGCTTATCTCGTGCACAAAGCTTACAGTCTGTGTTTATGTTCTTCACTATATTATTTATGTTTGATTCGATGTGTTTATTTATGAATGTGTGCCTCTTACGTCTTATAAAAGCATCTCTTGTTATGGTTGGGGAGATATTTTAATGTATATGTACCGCGGATGATATATTCAGGAGCGCATCTCTGTTAAACTCATACTTAAACACATTAACAGTAGTGCAATCAGTCACCGATGAGGGATGCCTGTTCCTTCACCCTCAGAACCACCCACTTATGGCAAACACCACCGCTGCCTTCATCATTACTACACTTGCCACTAGCACTCTACCACCACCACTGACCACACATTTTCCACTACAACCACTACTGCAGCTTATTGCTATGACCATCACCACCACCACTACAACTATTTATCACTACCATCACCACCAACACAATATATACCATCACAACTTTTACCCTCATCACCACACTTTTTTTTTAGTTTTATTTTTCCTGTATATGATGATCAGTAAAGTACAAACACAAAGTAGCTAAGGAAAGAAGACCCCACTCGACCCTAATCTAACTTGAAGTAACCTGAACCCTCAACCTCCAGGCGTGGGCGCGGCAGTGGCTTCATACTCGACCACAGCGAGAGTTTCAGTTCAGCCGGCGAGGAGGAGGAGGAGGACGAGGATGATGGCTTCCAGATCTTGACAGCTGAGTCGCTCTTCTCAACCCTCCTCAACCGCGTCCGTTCCCTGACTCGGAAGATGAATGCCGAGGATGGGAGGGGTGACCGAGTGCGCCGAACATCAAATCGGCCAACTCCAGAGCCCGGCGGCCCTCCTGGGATGCCTCCTGGAGCTGTGCATTCAGGCTCAGCAGGATTTTGGTCATCGCTTTATAACTCTCCACGCGACTCTCCTGCCAGGTATGTCTGTGTATTTGTTTGTGTGTTTATTTACCTAGTTTTTATATATATATATTCTAGGAAATCATCTCTAGTTTCTTGCATTGCTGTCCACTTTTCATATCCACAGTTTATCCTCACCTTTTCCATTTGGCCCTTTTTGTATCCCCTACAAAGATGAATTATGTCAGTCTGGCATTCATACAGGATATAACTCTTCTTCGAGCCTCAAATCAACTAGTCCCTGTCATACTTCCATTTACATCCCTCCCTGTTAAATACTCCTTCACGATAAGTATATTTCTCCCTCTTTCTCTGATTTCCCTTCAACCCTCCAGTAGGATCTCAGCCCCTCCCATATTCTCCATAGCCACACCCCAAATATCTCTTGAAACAAATCAACAGTAATCTTCCCATCTCCTAATTTCTACACCTCCTTCTTGATTCCCACAGACGGATCTCAGAGACAATGTCAAGGAACAGCCTAGGAAGGGACGAGGATGGACTAGGAGGTCTCGGCTCACCACTCTGGAATCGCAGTGTGTCCCGTGACCCCTCAGATGCCGACACTCTATTCTCCGAGCCTTCCTCAGCCTCCCAGTTTGGCACACTGCCCAGAGGTACGCAGTAGGAAACCACCACTTGGTGTTATATGCAGACACATACATACATAGGCAAACAGAAATGTGTCTACTCCCTTACATGAGTAGAAAATGCAAGAAACGACTGTGCATTCTGACACAAGTGCACACATAAGTAGCATGAACCCTCTCAGCACACAGGCAACACACAGACATTTACATATATGCAGACAAGCACAAATGAGCACAATAGGCGAGGCAACATTAATAGAAAGATATGCACAGCGGTATCACTCTCCTCCCTTCCTTCCCCCCTTCTCCAACACTAATATTACTACTACTACTACTGCTACCACCACCACTACTACTACTACTACTACTACTACTACTACCACCACCACCATGACTACTGTTACTACTACCTCCAATATCCTGATGTGACTCACTAAGTTTTTGTAACAGTTGTATCTTCCTCATTACCCATTTAGCTTCTGTGACAAATATATTTATCATAAACCTCAAAAAAAAATATTGAAATTCCTCTGTACTTAAGAATTCATTACACAGGAAAGTCAGTGTGTGGATATTTTCAACGTCATATTGCCTGAAGGCTGTTAATAGATGACAAATTAAGGAGAAACTTTTCAGTCCACTTTATTCAGGGTTTTGTCAACTTTACCTTCACACACATGCACTCACAAGATAAGAAGTTTGCTCTCAGCCCTTTTGAATCATTACAACTTATTGGGTCAGCCTCCTCATCTTGACAACAAACACTCTTGGCTCCTCGTTCAAACCATGCATCAGCACTTGCCTGAATGCAAAGACCTTATCCGCCATGCCACAAACATATACAATTGTGAATGATGAAATTAAACTCTTACAGCATAAGCATCTTATATCTCAAATGATTGATTTCTTGATTTCTTCAAAAGAATTGACAGTAGCCTGGACAAAAGATTCCCTATTAATCTGTTTATTAGAGGTAATTCATTAAGTGTTATGTGAGTGAGTAATTTCTATAATTTATGACTGCCAATTAACAGTAATATGGCAAGTGTTGAATGAGTCATTGCTTCACATAACCCTACAAACATTATGGTAGTTGCTTCTTGCTATTTTGTTCTCTAGGCCAGATTCTTGAAGGCTCAGCGGCCCCTGGATGTAATAATGAACTTCCTGGGCCTTTGATGGGCTGACATTTACCTTTTCTTCTGCCTCTGTCTGTTTATCTGTCTCAAGGTGATAGACAAAGGCAGATAATTATAAGTGAAATTTCAGACTCCTTCCAAGAGATTACTGAATTTGAAAGAAAGTCTCAGTCGGATAAAATAAAAAGATAATTTCAGGTGAGATATTAAGAAATTTTAAACAGAATCCAGAGCCCCTTGCATAGAACCCCTGCACCCTTGAGTATTCCTGCTGCCCTGTCTTGGCCTTGCGTTGAGGGGCCATCCTCCCACATTAACTGCTGGTAGACTTACTTAACACTCCAGACATAATACACAAAACCATTAGACAGACTCAAACAAGAGAAAGACAAATGTGAGTATGATTACTTTTCAGTTTTGTTTTGTCTAATTGTAGTGGTAATGATTTTTTTAGCTTACAATTGTTTTCAGTTTTGTTTCCTCTGAACTAATGCATATGAAGACTCAGTGTTTGTTATTAATGTTTTCTGGTATTAGTGTTTTTTAGTGTTACCAATCTCCTCCAGTCATCATAGGTCCATTTATTAAGCCTGATTTCCTTGTCATTCAAAGCCTTCAGTGCTCACTTCTCAAAGCATACATAAAAAAAACTATGGGGTGCTTAAAGGCTTCTTGTCATTATCTCTTTCATTCATTTTTGACAAAGCATAAAAAAAAATACTTTCCCTATATCTCAGACAAAAAAAATCAGTCCATCATTCCCTCGGTCACTGAGTCAAACAAGGAGAAAACAACAACAAGACCTTTGAAGGACTCCTAGTAATGATGGCTGGAGAAAGAAAAGATATCTATGCAGTCTGCCCTTGACATATATGAACTTATAATCCGATTCCAGTAACTATGGATCGTATGTAATCCATTAACATAACTAGTATATTTGCTACTCGGGATACTATTTTTGTACCGTAATTCAAAGTAGATTCTATCTGTGGTAAACATTTGCTGGGGTCTAAGAAGTGAACCTTGGTCTATATATGAAGTGCAGACTGTGTGGTATTGCTAGTAGTGTTGTGACTAATGCAGGCGTGTGTAGTGAGTGGGCGGTTGTATTGTTGTGTTGCAGTCAGAGAGCTCCGCCACAGCCTCCACCTGCCGCCCCCTCGCCTCCACCCAGACCCCTTCTTCCTCACTGACTTCTCCTAGCTCCTCCTGGCCTCCTCCTAGCATGGCTGTAGTGCTGCTGCCGTAGATCTCCTGGGAGGACGGGAGTGATTCCTCCTCTTCCTCATACTCCTCCTCATGCAGTCTCCACACAAACACACACACACTCACACATATGCATATGAGAAGCCTAAGTGGTGTGTGTGTGAGGATAGGAGTGTCCCTAGTGGGAGAGGTCCCATTGAAGGAAGGACGTAAGTGCATTACGTGTAAGTCAAGTGGATATGAAACCTTCCTTCTGGTGCTGCCATACTGTGCTGCTGCTGATAATGATGGTGGTGATATGGGTGCTACTTTACTGCCTCAGCATATCACGTTCCCTGTACCGTGCCTGTCTGTGACTATGAACATTGGTGGTGACAGTGGTGGTGCTGCTATTCTATATCTCCTGCGTTGTCCTCTCTCCCCTCCCTCACTGCGGTGCATTGTAATATACAACTATTACTACTAGAATAGCGACTACTGTTACTATGATTCAACGTGCCATGTTGCAGAGTGATAGCTCAGTTTTGAAGATTTAAAGATTAATATATATTTTCTTCCTCTCAAAATAAGCATCTGTTGTCATGAAAAGGTAGAAGAAAAGTAAAGGAAGTGTTGAATAGTGAGAACTGAATTGTGGAGATAGGAAAAGCTCTGCCAGGGGCAGGCGTAACCTCCTGACAGGTTCTCTGTAACAAGTTTTGAAAGCACAACAGATAGCAGTGACATTGTGACCAACATTCAGTCATTGGAGGGTGCCTATGTAAGGTGTTCTTTCTCTGTGTGAAGAGCATTATGGTGCTGGTGGGGGGCAAGGTAGTTTAGGCTGGGGCAACAATGAAAAATTAATAGTAAAATTATAGAACTGCATGACCAGTCTACTATGTCACCTCCTAAGGTGAACCTTTTCCTTGGTTATAAGTCATCACTCACTGAAAACTGGAACAGCTGGACTGATTCACTTCATAATCATCATCTTTGTCTAAGCCTCTTGTGGGGTTTCAGTGTGAAACACTACACAAAGTTTTAGCACCTTGATTGTTTGTCAACTCTGTGGACAATTATTTCACTGGAAAGCAGACTTGAAGGTTTAAGTAGGCCTAGAGAGTGAAACAGTCCCTAGCCCCTACTGCCAGCCCCTCATCTTCCCCTTAGTACTGCCCCAGCAGGTCTGAGCTCACTTTCCTGGGCTCAGCCCTGCTCCGTGCCCTGGCTGCTGGTTCAGACCTAGCTGCTGTTACCTATGCTATGCTGTTAATGATCTTGATGTGGTCATAGCATAAAGTTATATTCATATATACACTATAAATATACTATATATATATACTGTATCGACAAGTATGTCCTATATTCTTATTTTTCTCCTACTGATACAATGTATTTTGGCCTGATTTTTCTTTTTAATCTCTTTGTGTATGTAAGTAATTCCTATATAATATGTATACCATCAGTTTTCACCTTCTTTGTGCATGGGTAGGAGTGATGTGATGTGCTTGTGATGTGAGCAGAACAATACTCCTGTGTGATATTATAGTGGTTGCCTCTCGGCTGCCTAGCTGTGTGGGGGACATGTTGTGTTGTTTGCAAAATTAACAACAAAGGTGCCAAGTCTCTGCATGTGTTTGTTTTCTCCATGGTAGTCAGTCAGTGAATTAGTGAGTCAAAGATTCAGTCAGTGAGTCACCCTGCCTGCCCCAGAGACACCCACCGGGTCATGGGTGTGGGAGCCCCTGCCCTCCCCTCTCCATGTGGCTCCACAGGGGTGACCTGTGTAACCTTGACCCTTGGGGTGATGGTGGAAAGATACTGTGCAGTGTAAAAATGTTGTAAGTAAAAAGATTAAGTAAAAGTATTTGAATCAAGTGGAACTAGACACAATTGAATCTGAGGAGGAATTCTGCTGATGGTATTTCAAATTCATCTTTGATGAATGATTTTTTTATGCAGTCTTATTCTATAATTGCACTGAAGATATCATACCAATCTTTAATCTACCTGAAGGTGAAGGTTACACATCAACTGAAACACAAATGCATCTTCTCCCAACACTATTGCCTGCAGTGAAGAGAGAAAGAGGGAAAATGAGTATGTGACAACACCACCTCCTCCTACTACTGCTACTACTACTACAACAACTACTGCTGCTGCTACCACTACTACTACTACTACTACCACTACTACTATTACTACTACTACCTACAACAATTTCTACTACTACTCCAGTTTCCCAGTTACCTCTGAAAACTTTGCCTCCATCTCCAATTCTTATTTTCCAAGTTCAAGAACAGATTACTGTGATCTTGCTAGAGAGAGGCACAAAACACAAGTGAGCTGGGCTGGATGATGCCTTGTTCTGCTGTGCCCTGGCTGCCAGAGGCAACAGGAAGGTGATGCAGTTATGTTGCGAGAGGAAAAGGTACCTATGTAAAGTAAAAAGTGTACCAACTTACTACTTGTTGGACTCTTTGTGTAACTGCTAAAAGCTACTCTTATTGATGACACTATGCACGGTAATGCAATGAAATGAGAAAATAGATATGCACCAAATCCCAAAGAACAGCAGGATAGATTCAGAGCAAAGTAATGTTCATGGAAGTTAGAAATATATAAATGTATATCCCATTCTGATACCAGCCACACATTCACAGTAAGTCTGGTAACAACAATAGGGGCTTACAGTTAAGAGTTAAGGTTGAAGTAAAGTTTGGGGCCAAGAAAACACATTATTATATACTCCAAATGAAAAAATATATGCAGCCAAGAATCAAGCTCTGGGGCTAGTAATGACTCAGTCTGTGCAGCTGGCCAGCATGAGCACATTTAGGGTACCTGTTTTAGGGACTTTGTTATTCTCCTATGCCCTACTTGAATGAAACTGCCATTAAAGTCCCAATAAACAGACCACATGGAGATGAACTGTGGTAATTATGTAGTTTGATAAGGTATAAGCTAATGCCCTTACTGTGACAAGTCAATGATGGTTGCTGGGTCGGTCTGTGAGATGGAAATGAGGTAGAAAAGGTTCAGTTGTATACATCCTTGACCACTGGATGAAGTGTGGATATGTGGGGAAGAGATGCAGTGATGAATGTCCTCCTTGTAACCAATGACTGATGCTGAATGGGTGAAGTTAGTTACAATATAGGAAGAGATGAGGAAGGAAATGGGTTTTGGTATGGTAGACAATAAGCTGATACAGGCACAGGATATAAATGGCACACATTATATAACCGCATATGACACTCTGTCCAGTTGGAATGAACATCGGATAAAAGAAAATGACTTGAAGGAAAACCATGAAAATAACATCTATTATTTTGAAAAAGCACAAAGAGCACAAAGTCTGTGAATGTAGACAATTCAGTATGAGTATAATATAAAACAGTGTGTGTGTGTGTGTGTGTGTGTGTGTGTGTGTGCATGAAGTAAAGCTACAAAATGAATGTCATACTCAGTTATGAAGCACCTTCTGCAGACACTAATAAAAGCACACGACTTTTTAATTAGTCACCTGAGTAGGTACTGAAGTGTAAGTGACAGTCATATTTATCACAAGCCTCATGGCCTCCACAATCATGCTTAGAATGAATAGGTGGAATAATTAATGAAAAAAGTGATGCTGAGTTATTATTGTTCTTCACTGGCATAGCTATGGGGGCTTAGGATCCCCCAAGAAAAGCTGGCTCCCAAATGTAACCCCCAATAAGAAATTTTGAGAAAAATGCAGATTCATTTACTAGAGATGGACACTGGGCCCCTTCCACTGATAATTTTGCCATCACCATGAACCCCCCATTCCCCCACAAGTGCAGACCCCCAGCTATGCCACTGCTGCTCTTACGGTGTGTGTAATTCACCATGGTCTGACCACGCGATGGAGTCGCGATCGCCAACCAATTACTCTGCCTGAATGAGTGAGCTCTGGGTACAGCTGTGTGTGTGTGTGTGTGGAGAGAGAGAGAGAGAGAGAGAGAGAGAGAGAGAGAGAGATTGCCATCCAACTGGGGTACTATATCTTTAGTAAAAATGCTAGATATTGAGGGGATGTACATGGAAATATTACATGTTCACACTCGCGCCAGCACTCCACTACACTCCAAAACATTACAACAGACTTTTCAGAGGTTGAAGAGCTGTCAGACAGGATATATTTCATTCCAGTGCTCATTCTAGGATTTCTTTGAAGTTAAAAATACAATACACTGCATACTGATAATAAAAAAAATAACAAGCAAGTTTTAATAATATAAATAAGGTAAAGCACAAACATTTCCAGTTTTGCAAGAGTGCAACTGATTGAGTGGCTGACAATAAATAATACAAATATGATTGCAGCGAAGATCAATTTGCGATCAAACCAAAAACATAAATCTACTTAACCGTTGGGGACCAAACAGGTGCAGAGAAAAGATGCGCCTTACGTCCCTGACTGAGAAGCAAGTAAACTTATTCCTGTGACTGCCGCATTGACGCAAACAAGTGTAGTGATAGCAGCAGCAATAGTGGTGGTAGCCGTAGTCAGTAGTAGTAGAAGTAGTAGTTATTGAGGTGTTAGCAGGTGTGGTAGTGAAGGTTACGTCTTCCATCAGTAGGGTGACACACTCGGGCAGGCTCAATGGACCCACCACTGCGCCACGGAGGATGGAAGGCAAAGGTTCCAGGTATCGAGACACACTACTCACCACCGATGATAGACGAGTTATAGTTGCTAGTGTTAGGGGCGAGGCAGGGAAGGGAAGGGAAGGGCGTGGAGCCGCTAATAACGAGGTGATGTCTGGTCTACAGGGTGGCGGGCGTCGCGCTGGTCGGGGGCGGAGGACGGCGGTGAGAGTGACACTTCGGAGGCGTCGTCGGTTCGGTCGATGGGTCGCCGACCCCAGTATTCCCGTGCGCCCTCCAGAGAGCTGCACAACATTCCCGACGAGGAGATGGCTGCAGGGGGTGGCCGAGGCGGCTACCCGGGGGGAGGAAGGTCACTGCCACGACCATACTCAGCCTCCAGCGGCTCCAACCAGCAGCAGGGCAGAGGAATGCAGGACAACGCCGACAGAATAGCGGCCATGTACGGGACCTTGCGAGGCCCGCTGAGACGCCCCCACTCTACCGTGGGTGGCACGCCGGGGGAATACTTAGGGAGGGATGGTGGGCACTGTGAGCAGCGACAAAATAACAACGCTGCCACTCAAAACGGCGCACTTGCGTCGCAGTATTCCCTTGGCGATTCTCGGCAACAACACTCCGGCGACGACACCACAGCGCTGAAGCAGAGCGTACAAGAACAGCTGCAGCAACTGGTGCGGGAACTGGAGGAAGGCGACGACTCGATCCCGGCGGGAGATCGGCGGGGCACGGGACTGGGTGGAACTAGAAGGCCGCACTACGCCTCTAACCCTGCTCTCCACCTCACCTGCCCTGCCGGTTTGGCCAGGGACCACAGGTCGGTTAGTAACGCTGACCTCAGCACGGCGGCAGCGATGGGATCCTCCTCTAGCACCTGCCTAGCGCCGGGTGAGGCCGCCACAACCAATCACAGCAGAGCCATGTCAACCTCATCGATGGTACCCGTCAATGGCCCTGGCCACAGGGCTCCGCTGCAGGCCGGCGGGGGCGGCGCCGCTAATCTCAGCAGAGACAGGACCGGCAGCCTCCGCTGGACACGACCAAGCGTCGGCAGTATGCAAGGAGGGGCGGGCTCCGCGGTGGGGAGGGGCGCCGTGGACATGCACCCATATCAAAGAGGCAGATCTGAGGACCTCCGCCACGCCCTGGATTCATTGGCTAGGATGGATTCCAACAAGCCACGTCGTGTGGCCTCCATGGCAGCAGATAATTCCCCAGCTCCGCCTGATAAACCTAATGGTCCACAGAACTGTGTTGTCGGCCAACCCAATGAGGCAGACGCTAAACCATCAACCAGGACTTTGCCGCGACGCTTACCGGTGGCGGCCAACGACAGCAGCGACAAGAATAACAACAGCAGCGTTCTCGGCACCAGCAGATCGAGCAGCGGCATCCCCCTGAAATCCAGCACTTCTGGTGTAACCAACACTGGCAGCATGGGCAGTGTTCTCAAGGGCATACGTGTCGGCCAGGCTGGGAGTACCACCACTAATACCACCACCACTACCACCGCCACTGCTACTACTACCACTACTACTGCTGCATCAACTACAACTACGAACAACAATACCAGAAACATAAACAATAACTCCAACCTCGGTTTCAACACCACCAAAAACACCGCCACCAGCTCCAATAAAGACAGCAGCAGCAACATTCCCCGCAGCGGAAGTGGCCTGCTGCAGGCCACCAAAGTATACCGAAAGAGCAAGTCTCGGGAGCTGATGCCCACCATCGAGGCGGCCAGCGAAAAATTTGGTCAGCTCAACTCTGGCACGCTCAAACGGATATCTCCCTTCGAGGCCTACCGCCGCTCAAAGTCCCGGGAGCTTCCCCTCGACCACGCTAATGCCAACAACATTGTGGTTAATAACAACAATAACATCAACAAGGAGACGGTAACCAACGCCAGGCTCAAGTCGCCCCCAACACAAGTCAACCCAGAGCGGCCCAAAGTATCCTTAGAGAGATCAAAAACGTTAACCGAGAAGAGCGAAGTCACCAAGCCGCCAGCAGGGGAGACTGAGGCAAGCAGAGCGGGTGAGGTCTCCAGCCCCCAGCCTTCGGCCAGTCTTACCCGCTCCTCGAGCACGGCTAAGAATGAGAGAGTCAAGGACGGCTCCATCCCCGCGACTAAAGTGAGTGGGCGAGAGGGTAAGTCCATCGAGGCAGCGGCTGAAAAGACCCAGGGCCGAGAACGAGAGGCTGAGAAGTGCGAGGACAAGGCCAAGGTGAAGAAGACCGCTTCCAGTGACCCTGACAAGCCAAAGTCCATGTACAAAATGTTGACTTCAAAGTTTAACAGGTCTGCTTCATTTATAGCCGACAACATTCGTTCGACGGTGGCGGAAGATGACGAGACGGGGGAGAAGGAGGACAAGTTCCGACTGAAGCGTCCCTCGAGATTCACGAAGTCTCGTACTGAGAAGAGTGCTTCAAAGACCAGCGTATACGACGCTGACGACGATGCCGACAAGCCTGAGAAAAAGCCGTCCAAGAAGCTTACCGATGCGCTGAACAAGTTCTTGGGGCGCAAGGACTCTTCCAAGGAGGAGGTGCGTCCCGCTGGAAACGTGGGTAAGGCTGCATCAGCAGCGCCAGGCAAAGTTCCGCAAGAGGACGACCAATCCAGAAAGCCGCCAAAAGCCAAGGGTAAAAAGGGTGAGGAGGATCTGCACCCCCCTCACAAGGAGGAGGGCGACGCGGAGACGACAACAACCGCCACTACAACCACCACTACCATCACCACCACAAGCACCACTAACACAACAACAACCACAACCATGGCCCCAACTCAACCGAATTATACGCTTGAGTCTGTTACTAAGAGCATCTGTAACCACCTGTCGCAACTGGAGAGCGATATTACCTCGCGCATCGGCAATATGGGGACGCAGGAGCAACGCAGTGGTGGCGGCGGAGGCGTGCGACCCGGTGGGAGTGGCGGCGGAAGGGTGGCGACAGCGGCGACCGGTCCCTCCATCAGCAATTATGGCCTCTCCCCGGCCCTGGCCAACCGTCGCAACGGCCGCCCCACCAACCTGGATGCGGCCGGGAGGGCCATGGAAGGAGACTATCACACCGGCAGAGCAGTCTCCACCCCTCCGCCAAGCAAGACTCCAGCCGTAACCAAACCCACGACACCTCAGAGCACCACCAGCATAGCTGCTGAAGGTGACAAGGGTAAGATTCAAAATCCTCCCGAGGCCAGCAGTCCAACCCCAGACCCTGGGGAGTGCCCTGAGGAGCAGCGAGGTCAAAGCGAAGCCGAGGACGAAAGCGTGATGGACCGCATCACACGCAAGAGTTACTACTCCAAGTTCCAGGAGAAGAAGCGGCCCAAGCTACGGCGCGCTAACACCCGCGAGGATATGGACCAGCAGCTGGCGGCAGCCAAGGCACGTCTGCTCAAGGAGGAGCGAGAGGAAGCGGTACTCGGCGCCCGCCGGCTTTCTTCCCCTCGTTCCCCGCCGTCCTGGGACCCTAACCGACCTGGCTCACGTACATCATTGCCGCCTGAGGATACTGTCGCTCTTATGCATCTAGGTGGTCAGCGGGGCAGCTCCCTCCAACCCGACCACCTGCTTGGGCCACAGCCTTCCCTCATGACGGGGGAGGTTCCACACCACCCACGTATGCCCTCCCTGCCCAACGAGGACCGCTACTTGTACCCCCGTGCGCCCTCCGTCCCCCGCGACGACTACCTGTCCTACGGTGCTAGGATGCAGTCTAACCCGCCCGAGGAGCTGCTGGGCGGCCCTTACAGCCGCCGCGCCTCATCCATGGCGCCCGATGACTTCATGAGCCGGTCATCAGGGGAGTCCTGCGTGCAGAATGCCATGACAGCGGCGGTTGCGGCAGGATCACTAGCGGGCCAGGTTGCAGCGGACGGCGCAATGCAGCGGGGCGAGCCGTCTTCCCGCGAGCCTTCGGTGGGCCGCATGCGAAGCCCCGAGCCAGGCAGCGTGGAGGATACTCGTAGCCAGGCCCGGGAGGAATTATCCCGCCGCCTGACTCACCTGACACGACTATCTGCAGGCAGCCAACTGAGCGGCAGGGGTCGTGGTACTATCCCCCGGGAGGGGGAGCAGCGCCCCTACCGCCGCACCATCACCACAGGCCGCTTGGCAGGGGAGTCGACGGGGCCTCCGGTGTACCGCCGCACCAACACCATGGACTTGCCGCCCGCCGACGCCCGTGCTCGTCCCGGCAGCGAGTATCGTCGCCACCTGCAGCAGGACCCAGCGCGCCGCCACTCAGCTGCCAGGTGAGTGTCAGGGTGCAGTGCCACTAACTTGTCACAGCCGTAACGCCATGACAGTAAAACCCGTCTCCCAATCAATAATGGTCGTCCATCAGACCTTCAACCAGCCCCATATACTCCTGTCCCTGTTCGCAATATGCATGCCCCCTCCCCCCTCATAACCTTGACATGCGGGCACGTAACGTGGTGCAGCGGCTAGCGTGCCTAGCCTTGAATCCACGGGCCCGGGTTCGAATCCCAGCTTGGGCGGTCGGCGTGTAACTTACCCAGCTGTTCATCCCCCCTTTCGGGCTGGTCAATAAATGGGTGCCTGGGGAAACCTGGGGAAGATACTGTGGTAACCCGGATGTCACACTGGCCCTGTGTCCCGGGGTAATCGATTCTACCCACCACAGGCTCAGCTAATGCGACGGGAAAGCGCACCGCATCCACGCGCAGCTATAGCGTATGCCCCAAACTTTACATGTGTCCTCGTAGTAACCCGGTATTTAACAATATTAATGCTTCACATCAGTGTCTCATACAAGTGAAGTGGTGATCGAAGTTCATCAGGTTCGCCTTCTCTCTCTCTCTCTCTCTCTCTCTCTCTCTCTCTCTCTCTCCCCAATTTCTTTTGAGGTCCCTCTAAGTTGTGGGTAGAAGGCAATTTTCCACAACTTTGAGAGTAGAAATCGAATCAGCACACATCAGAGCCTCTTAAGACATGTTTCAACATAAGATATATGCAGAGTATAAATGACTAACTTGTACTAAAAAAATAAATAAAAAAAATAAAAAAATAAAAAAATCCGGATCGACTCTCCCGCCGTCCGCCACTTCCACTGTTGTCTCCTCAGTTTCTCACTTCAATATTTATCTAAGCGTCGACGAGTTATTATTGCAGCGGCGATACGTTGCGATTTAAGCGGCGATGGGTTACTGTTTTAGTGGTGAAAGTTTACCCTTCGCTAGGTTTAATAAGTGGGATTCTGCTGGTAAGAAAACGCGAAAAGCAGAGCGCGGGTTCGGTACTTCACCTTCTGTACGTGTCCTAAGGGTTCTTTTGCTGCTTCGATTCAGATTCGATCTCTACTCTCAAGAGAAAATCACCTCCCTTTATCGAAAACAAAGGGACAATATGAATCGTTACCTTTACTAGAATAGTGATAGTAGTAAATAAATACGAATAAACACTAATGATGATAATAGTAAACGAATAGGCTATGAATAATAACCAAATAAGGAATATAGGCATCGGGCAGGTTATAACAAGCTGCTTCGATTGGAACCTCACTGTAAACCCAAAGAAAAACAAAAACAAGAATAAAACGACAGTACATTTCAATAACCAGCCTCTACAAGGGCAAATAAAGTCACTAATGTCAATATATCACGATAAACCTGTCTAGACTAAGCATCTGGCGTGCAGTTCATTTTATTGACGTAGAATCAGCTGATCACACTGTAGCAGGCATAAACTCTAGATTATTACGCTATGACCACTAAAATCACGGCATACAATCATATTTCGAACACTGAATAGGACGGGGTAAAGACTGATAATATTAACGGCCCCATATCTCGTTTCCTACTTAACCAACTGCTCTTCCATTGTCATTATTGTATTCTACTAACCTTCAAACCTCCACTGCCTCAACTACCTCTAAAATCACGCCATAGAATCATATTAGGTACATTGAATAGGTCAGGGTAAAGACTGATAATATACACGCCCCGATATCTCGTTTCCTACTTAACCAACTGCTCTTCCATTGTCATTATTGTATTCTACTAACCTTCAAACCTCCACTGCCTCAACTACCTCTAAAATCACGCCATAGAATCATATTATGAACACTGAATAGGACGGGGTAAAGACTGATAATATACACGCCCCGATATCTCGTTTCCTACTTAAACAACTGCTCTTCCGTTGACAAAAATGTACTCTAACTTTCAAAACTCCCGGATATCAATTGTAAAGAGTGTGAAGATTGAAACAACTAGACAGTAACTCTTAACTCCAGACTACTGATGAAAGATGAAATTAAGTGACGTCAGCACCTAACTACCAACTGCCCGGCTGGTCATCTGGTTGTTAGGTATTGGGCGTTTCCATCTACAGTATTAAGGGCCAGCAGTTCGACAGTCCAGCACAGTCATTGTAAGCTTTTCTACTCAATGCCAGATACTCAAGCGAACTCCTGTGTGGCTTTCTAAAATTTCCTCCTTTTTAAATCACTATCAATGAAGGCGTACAATCACATTTCGTACAGTGAATAGGATAGGGAAAAGACTGGTAATTTAACGACTGGATATCTCGTTTCGTACTTAATCAACTGCTTTTCTGTTGTCATATGTATTCTGTTAACACGTACTATACAAGAAATTTTCGTAGTACTGTTTGGTTGTGGAGCTTACGAACTTACGGTATTGGACTGTGAAACTGGTCCAAAATAATCATAAAAGACTTAAAATGAAGTATTGGATTGTGAAGCTGGTCCAAAATAATCATAAAAGGCTTCAAATGAAATATTGCTCCTCCATTCTCCTTTATTGTTTACTTGCAACAGTAAACTATCAATCAATCAATCAGTCAAGTATTGGACTGTGAAACTGATCCAAAATAATCATGAAAGACTTAAAATGGTATTGGACTATGAAGCTGCTGATCCAAAATAATCATAAAAGACTTAAAATGAAGGCCAACACGAATCCCACCTGTTACCTGAGTGATGTGGTTGCCTGCTGTTCCTCCACCTTGATTTCCGTAGCTTCCCCGTGTGCTCTGGCCTTGATTTACCGTGTCCGTGATCACTAACACTTGTTAATTCATATCACAAGTTATCTAAGCGTTATGAAGCCTCCGTGCAGCTCCTAACACGAATTTCTCATCCACTCGTGACTTGCACCTCCGCACTCAACAGAACCCGCCGCCATATTGACTTACTGAGTACAGAGTTGCCAGATTATCCTATTCGGCACATTCTATTTTCCGTTTTTTTACCCATTACTATTAAAAAAGAACTATCAATAATTAACTGTTTTAACAATGATTTTAATTGGGCATCGTTATTTGTGGGGGGTGGCAGTTTTTGGGCCCGAAACCGATTAATGTGATGTTTTGAGTACGATAATCTGTTAACTCTGGTTGGTCACTGAACGCGGGTCATTCCTTTTTTATTTTATGTTTGGGCTAACACCTGACCTCTCACCTTTCACTGCGTCTGTAACATTTTTTTTTTCTATACAACAAACATCTGTTGAATGGGTATACTGACTGTTTTTTGCTTCAAGTCTTCAATATTTTTTTTTTTTTTATCGACATAAAGTATCCTTGCTTTTACCAAGGACTTTTTTATTAATCTTATAATAGTCTCCTTTTTACCTTGAGTAGCTTCATTATATATAGCTATACATGATTTTTATAGACTTTTTTCTGTATATTTGAATGGACTTAGAATCAAATAATGTATATGTTTAGCAGCATTCAGCTTTGTGATAAGTTCTCCTAAGAGTAAGTAGCCTAAATGAAGTAATATTAGTGAGTTCAAAACAGATATATTACCAGCCATGGAGGTTAATATATGGAGGCGACACCACTAATAAAAATGGATTAGCCGATATGTTTTGATTTCCGTGTTGTTCTGTCAGCCGCGTTGCCTTCACAGCCTCATTCTCAGCCACTACCTTCTCCTCATCCCTCCAAACCTTATCTTCAACACAAACAGCCTGCTTCTCAACCCCCACAACCTCTATCTCCACAACCTCCTTGATTTTCAGAACCCTTTCAATCTCCAGAAACTAGTTTGACCTCCTCGACCTTAAGAACCTCCTCCTCAACCTCTTCGATTACAAAACCTTCTCCTTGACTTCCACAACACCCTCTTCATCCCCTCACGACCTCCTCCTGGACCTTCAGAACATTTTTTTTTATCCACAACCTCCAGAACCTTCTACTTGACCTCCAGAATCTCCTCTTTGACTTCCACAACCTCCTCCCCAATCCATGATACTTCAACCCCTGTAACTTCCTCTGCAACTCCACAATCTCCTTGACCTCCACCTCAACTACTACCACCTCCTCCTCAACTCTGACCTCATTCTCAACCCCCACAACTTCTTCAACCCCCACAACCCCCTTCTCAACCCCAACAACCTCTCCTATACCCTCACAACCTTCTTAACTCCCACGACCCCCTCAGCTTTAGAAAGATCCACATAAAAATCTGTACTTCATGTAAGGCTGAATCAATATGGAGCAAAATTGGCATATAAAATCCTCTTTGGTGTCTCCTCCATGCTACCAACCCAGAGTCACTTTCTGTGCACTGGGGTAATGGACAGGCCAAGCTAGCTTTTGAGGGGTATTTTTGTACGATGTTAATGGAGCTTTTCCTGGTATCCGCCGCTCGTCACCTCCAGCTGGGGCCTCGGCGCTGGCAGGGGCAGGTTCACCATACAAGAGTGAGGAGACTCCACACCTCTGACCCTCGTGTGATTAATTTTGCTTTGGCTTTACTTGCTTCCCGGTGACTTTCCCGTATGAGATTGTGATAGGACTGCCTTCCCAAGAACAGAATAAGGCAGAACCCACAATGTAATGTAGGTGATACTGCAAATGGCCAAGAAACCCTATTATATCTGTGATCATCCTTACGAGATTGTTAAATAATCCGAGAACACCAGTGTGTGTCTACAGCATATAAGCTGGTATTCTTAAACCTATCAGCACCCAAATTCGTCTGTTTTAAAAGCCTCTCATGGAAGTGTCTAGGATTTTCAAGGAATAGTTTGTGATTCAAGTGATAGTTTTATACATCTGTGATTCGGGTGATAGTTTTATACGTCTGTAACTGGAAAAATCACTCATGAAAACTCAGTTAATCTTCTCTCTGGCCTTTAGAAATAGCCGTGATAGGAGCTTGATAGATTTTAGAATATAGGCCATAGTCTCCTTGGTCTTGAGGCTATGCACGTCAAGTATTCACGGGCAGATTAGTTAATACGGGAATCTCACCAGCTCCATTACATGCTTGGACAGACACACTCAACCAGTCACTGTTGTCAAACCATTTCAAAGAGTCAGTTTGGGCCTTCAGTTCTGTGGGTCCTTTCCTCCCCTCTGCTCTGCCATACAGTCCCAACACCTATTTTTCCCTCTCATATGTTATCTATAAGTAACATATGAGAGGAGACTGTGTGGCAAAGCAGAGGGGATGGAAGGACCCGCAGAAATGAGCGTTCAAACAGGCTACGTATTTTGAAATGGTCTGACTAGAATGCAATAAGTCACACACACCTCCACTGGATCTCCCTTACCGTGCAATGTCATTATTTTTAACTGCCACGCTAGGCTGGCTGACCCGTCCGTGTTAAACCACAATACATGATTAAATAATTCACCTGCATTAATCTTATCTGTATATATGCTTTTGTACAGTTATGGTGCTGGGTTATACAGTACCACGATGCAGAGTTGGGGGAAGGCATGAGCAGTCACCCCTTACTCTGTGCCACTTATCTTACTTGATTTATCCATTTATTTACTCATTATTTGTGTCTTCTGGCTGATACCCATCATTATATACCTAATTGCTTTCTTGTCTGTTCTTAATAATAGCAATGGAGGCTGAATTTTGTACTTAACGCCCATGTACAGGAATGGAGGGGGTGAGAGAGAGAGAGAGAGAGAGAGAGAGAGAGAGAGAGAGAGAGAGAGAGAGAGAGAGAGAGAATCATTACCATATCAGCCATAACTTTAATTTCTTTCAATACTCTGATTAGATATTGGTTCATTAAAATCTATTATAATTTTGCATTGGTGTTTCAACTTTACAGATTTATTTGTACACAATTTATTTTATGCTTTGATATTAGTTTGCTGAATAAATATTACATCTATGTGTGTGTGTGTGTGTGTGTGTTTCAGAAAGAGATATCCTTTATTGCTGGCATTTTATAATCTTAAACAAAAATTTCTTTTAACTAAATCTCACATTGCCATTTTAAATTTAAACTAAAATTCACTGATAGTTACTTGAGATCCAGTTTTGTAAGATACACTACAACACAAAATTACTAGAAGTTACACGTATTCATCTGTTTAGATCCTGACACCCTAATAAAGTACTCCACTCTAACACGTTTTTCCCTTTCGCCAGGACGCTGGTGGAAGGCCAACCCCTGACCAGCCCCAGTCCCTCAACCCACTCCCGGTACACACCTCAAGCACAACAGTTCACCCCAACTCGCCTTTCTCACCCCACACCTTACATCCCACCCTCACACCTGCAGTCCCATTCCTCCTCTTCCTCTTCCTCCTCATCCCACTTAACATCCCCATCTTCAACCTCCTCCTCCTACCACGGAACAGGCCCCTACTCCTCCTCCTCTTCAACCCTTGACTCCTCCCGCTACACCTCACCTCTGGGTCGACGGTCATCCTTCTACAGGTACTAAGGGAGTGGACAGACTACCCTGACACACCACATAGGAGGGTCCGATGGGGCTGCACTGTGAGGGACCTTGACAGACATCTCTATGTGTTGGTATGAAAGAGGATGATGGACCTTCCTAACAATGGGTCAAGTGATTCATGGGGCTGCACTGTATGAAAAAAGTGTAATATAACAGTACAAAGACTTCCTATATGACTTTTGCTCCACTGGGAAACAAGACATTGGATCATTGAACCATGCTAAAGTTATAGAACCCATGGAGCTTAAACATCTCAGCATTGAAGGAGTGGTGTCTGCCTAAACAACAAGAGCACATCACTCTAACCAGTCACCTTACAAGACATGATTTCATTCTACATCATTCTAAGTGCCAATAGACACCACCCCATTGATCACTCCAGTAACTGCTGCCTCCTCTCAGCATGTGTATAATACAGCTCATTGTACATTCATACTTTTTACAATTACTTGAATATGGCCTGTAATATTGCCATTTTTTGTAAAGCAAATAGCTTGACACTTACTTGATGCCAAAGATTTGAAATTATAAACAAAGTCAGCATCTCAATATCTGACAAACCCAAACTGACAAGATGTCTAGTCATGTAAGTCACTTTGTGGCTTGATCTTTACATTTTATGCCAAAGACAAACTGTGGAACTTCTGGTGCTATTACAGTACACGTCAATCAAATCTGACCAAAGCAGTGCCTTGAGCAAAGCTTCCATAGAGATTCTTATAATGCACATTTTTGTTCCCACTCCGTCCCTTTTCTGCACCAGGGAGTACTTATGTAACAAGCAAATTCAACACATAAATAATAATCCATCCAAACTGAGGCAGTTCTTGCACATATTCAAGTTCTGCATCATAACATGAGTAGCACCCCAACTATACCATAATGTCCAGGATTGATGTGCCTTACCAGGAAAGAAGCATATATGAAAATGTGGGGATTGGATTAACCCGGTAGCAGCAATAGGACAAATTTGTGGCTTTACCGCGTACCAGCGACGGGCCAAATTTTTGTCTTGACATAAACCACCCAAAATAGAGGATGCACCAATTGATTAAAAATGCATTGTTATCTATTATATAATGATTTGCATGAGTGATGATTTTTTTCTCATTAATTCGCTTAGAGGAGCCTTTAAGAAACATGATCACGCAGCTACCGGGTTTAGTAGATATGCATTTTATAGCCAGGAGCATGGGGAGACTCATCTGCCCCAGCCACACTTATTGATGGAGTTCCAAGGAGTAATCTTTAGAATGGAAAACCTACCATGATGGCCTAGCATGAACCAAATTAGTGTGCATATCCAGCTCTATACCTAAGTCATAGAGGAGTATAATAGTTACTTGACATTAAATATGCTAAGTAGATACTTATACCACTGTTAAGAGAACTCAACTGCTTGTCTTTGCAATAGCTCTTAAGATGTCCTTTTATGAACCACAATTCCTCTGCAGCTTACCGGATAAATTAAAACTGTTTTTATCAATTATTTTTACTCCTGGACTTAACTTGATATGAAATGGTATCAAAAACTGTTCCTCCAGCCTCAGAACCAAATGGAGAGAATAATATTTGAAATCACAGGAGCTACTTTAATATCTCTTTTTTAATTACAGATTTTGCTCACCATTTGTATTAATTTGATGATAAATTGGACTTGTTTTCACAGCTGTAATTTGTCATTGTTCTTGTACCAGATAAATATATGTTGACAAGGAAACAAAGCAAGTAGCAACAATGATAGAAATGTCATGTGCCTCTTCGATATCATGATATTCATTAACCCTTTCCATCCATGCCGCAGACATCGGCATCACAGCATGGAAAGGGTCAAGAGGAAATGGAAGAGGATTAATCCTTTTCTAAACCTCTCAATCTTCCTCTTAATTCCTCCTAATCCTCTTCCATTTCCTCTTAATTAAGAGGTTTAGAAGAGGACTAACTCTTTCCATACGGTGACACCGTCGGACGCCGATGTCGGTGTCGCCGGAGTGAAGGGGTTAACAGGGGACATGGCTTGTGACAGGACCTTTTGAAAGCTGAAAAAAGAATATACTAAAGCAGCACAGAGTTGTCTCTTAAAAGGCCTTTCACCAAAAAGATAGACATAAACCAGTGACAAGTGTATTGGAGTATTTTCCAGACATTCGACTCAAACTTGTGATGGTTATTGGGTTCTCTATCACCGTGCCTTCAGTGTAAATACTCAAGGAAATAAACTCTTAATTTGTATCATTTGTACCCCTAACGACTTTGTAAACTAATCACATAGGTCTCATCATAAAGAATGTCCCTATGTCATTATGAACCCCCACAGATTTTTGTATCATTCATATTCCTAGTATCTTTGTCAATATGTCCACTGTATTGTGTAAAGTGTCCTTGCACCATCATGCGCCCAACACAGTCGAGCGCAGGTGGGTCAATTTGTACGTACGTTCGTGCTACTGTGATTCTAGACTTTATCTGTAGTTCCTTTTTTATCAGGGTGGTGGTGTTGCCAGTGGTGAGTCAGTAGGTCCTAGAGGAGCCAGTGTGCATATTATGTCACAAGCCAGAAGAAACTTGTTGCTTCCTGGGTGAATGTCTTGAGGAAAAAAAATGTTTTTTGTAGTTGTTTTCTATGAGGTGTTCTTCAAAGTAACAATTGGCTTCTAAAGTAATTTTTTTTGTCCTGCATGGCTGCTGTGAGAATGAATGCAAGTCATTGTAGTCACTGTATGATACACTTTGATTAGGTTAATGAGTTAGTTGCATGTTAAACCTGTATGGATAGGAGCAAGTGGAGTCTTCTGCCTTGGCAGCCCCCTAATGAGGGAGAATCAAGGAACAGACATCAGAGTAAATGAGACGTAAGATACAGTACATATCTAAACACCATCTTGAGGGGTGAGGTGGAAGCCATGTCTTGTACATTTATTTAGTCGCATTCTACTGCCTATGTCTTTTGTTTTAAATAACATGCAGGCCAAGATTTAAGGCGATATCCTCATGCTACTTTCCTGACCTGCCTCACCCCTCCCTTCTGCTAGCCAGGAGGGAAATCACACCACAGGAAAAGGTTGTTTATAATTCTTATTTAATCAGTGTGTTGACCAAAGTGCAGCAGCAGCTTAAGCTACACTCTGGCTGGTATGTGTTGTTTCTGTAAACATTAAAGACTGAGAAGAGACTCTAGTGTGACTATCCTTCGTGTGTTAAATGAAGACATGCTTCGGACAGCCTAAGAAAGGACTGAAATTAATGGCAAGGATTATGCACCTTTGTCATTAAAATTCAATTATTCTTTCACGATTTTTCATGGTAATATTATGAAACAGTAAAAAAAGTTGATGTCCATGTGAGTGAGATGTAGTGATGTGATGTGTAGGGAGCTGACAAGTGATAGAAAAAGAATAAATAGAAGTGGAAGTGAGTGAAGGAAGGAAAGAAGGAAGATGCAAAGACTTGGTGAGTTGGCAAATGAACAGATTGAGAGAATGGGAAGGTAAAAGATTGACTTTTCCAGGCCTGTTTTTCCTTACAACTTGTTAAATGGTCATATAGATTCTTTTTTCACACTGCCCTGCCTCTGCTGTCTGTTATCAATGATGATCAATAGCAAAAGACTTTTCATTGCTGTAAACACCCTACATAATGTACAATTTGTTTACAACAGATCCAATCATTCTATTTCAAGGTAGAGGTGGTTCACCGTACTACCCTAACCCTCTGCAGCCACCACACAGTAAGGAATGCTGCAGGGGTGTGGAGTGACTTTTGAACTGGGGCTCAAATAAAAAGTGTGCACTATTATATATTTTTATTTTTAATTTTTTTTTTTTTTTTTTTTTTTTTTTAGATGTTCGAGTATCATATTTAATGCTTAAGGCTGCTCCTATTTTTATGATAAGCTTCTACAGGGTAACAGGTGATTTCTATAGAAGTTACCATAATCCTTTGTAATAAAATTTAAAAATTCAAAAATTTTCTTCTTCAAATGAAATACAAAAGAACATCCTACAACTAAAAGAATTCATTACTTAATAAAAAAAATCTGGAGCAAAACACAGCAGTGAACTATGTATGTCAATAACTTCTGATACAGAATGTTAAAGAATCATATATGTATTGTTTTGCTACCTCTAAGGAATACACTCATCTGTGGTTAGGAATGCAGGAGTAATTAATACTTCCACAGATGCTACAAATTATGCTTGCCAACCTTCACTTATAAGGCAGCTGGGGAGGAGAGGCGACTCACTGGAACCAAGGAGGAGATGCAGCACCCTGGATGCTGTGCTGCTCCCTCTTGTGGTGGTGCGGCCTAGGCATCAGTGGCCTTGAAGTGGTCCTCGTCCAAGGTGGTGTAGATATGTCCTTCATTGCTCAGATAGAAAAGACATTCGCTGTGCAAATAGAAAGGAAGCAATGTCAGGATTTTACACAGGATACAACTTGGTATGGAAAATATTGCTGTTACAGTTCATCACTGTTTTCACCTAAGTAAGGAAGGCAGATTAAGTCTTAAGAAAAGGATAACATATTGTGACATCAACACTGAAATTAAAACAGGTTACTAAACACAAATGTGGGAAACTAAACTTTTCAGACGCTTCAATAATGAAAAATGACTACACAAAAAATTAACTTATAAGCATTGACAAGTCATTACTGGTAGTGTACTGGGCTCACATTCACCGCGTGATGGATGACGCGGGTTCGAATCCCCACACTACCACTCGGATTTTTCAGTCACCGCCGAGTGGCTTAAAACTACCCACATGCTGTCCTGAAGACCACCCATCAACCCGGACTCTAGAGGAAGACGTCCAAGCGAATCAAGAACGAGTTCCGGGGGGCAGCATGAGCCAATGCAAGATGGCACCACTATAAACACTCGCCTGCGCCAGAACGGGCTGGGCCGACCATCAGGCCCCACCAAGAAGATGCCTACCGGCCCAACAGGCAACGACGTAAAAAAAAAAAAAAAAAAAAAAAAAAAAAAAAAAAAAAAAACAGCTTAACCCCTTGATGGCAGATTTCCTACAAGAAGACATCCCCAAGCAACAGGAATGGATCAAAAAGTGGCTGCTACAATTCAATGAGGAAAAATGTAAAGTCATGCACCTTGGGAGGGGATATGCAGCATACCAATACCACATGGGACACACTCCACTATCCACCATAGAGGCAGAGAATGACCTGGGACTACGTTACCAGGCTACCAGTGAAGGCCAAATCTGTGCCAACTGCAGCGGACAGGTTAAAAATTCACAAGCTCATGAAACAATACATGCAATTACTAACATCAAAATCTCATGGGACACTTACTCCACTTGCTGGGGCATCACCTTGCCCTTGAGCTGTGCCTTGATGATGTTCCTGGCGCAGCCTGAGTCGTCATTCTCTGATGAGTTTGTCTGGATGACCTGTGCACCAGCAAAGTGTTGTTAGGGCCATAATATTAAGGCTATTTACCTACAGTATTTACAATGCCCAGTTTCTTCACACAAACTTTCCTCAAAGGTGTAGTCATGGTAGAAGCATCTCAAATTTACCCTGATCTGGCACTCCCTCTCAAAACAATCAATCCCTGGCCAACCAACTCTATCTCCAGTACTTGTCCATTATATTGATCCATTTCAGTGGTTACCTCCTCTTGACATCTCCATTAATCCTACCCTAATATAATCTCATTTATTTTCACATGTCTGAACCATCTCAAAGCACCACGCTTCTTCACCCATTCAACACCACCACAACCCACTTCCATTGCTGTTACACCCAAAGCAAACCTCACATGCTTTCACTACATTCTCCACCTCGTCTTGATAAATCACATGCACCTCTTATATATCTCACTCCCACTACACATTTTCCTGACTGCTGTCCAATCTAGTTCTAAGTCCTAATTTGCCAAATTCCCCAAATGGCCAATTCCCTAAAATCCAACACTAGCTTTGCACAGTATAGCACTCAACCCCTTCTTAGACTCATTAGATACAATACTGCCCCGTGCAACATTACACCGAGACAAAATGAATGTACTGATAAAAACTTTAATACCTGAAAACGCATCATCCTTACTAGAACGATTCACAGAAGTAAATGATTTACAACACCACAATATCCAAAGTTGTGAGCCTCATATTGAACTAACAGCTTAACTATCAACCTGAAAAACAAAAATCGCTACAATAATGTCACAATATTAACAGCACCAGCAATGAGCAATAACAAATAATAATTTTGACAATAACAACACCATGAGTTACCTCAAAGACCATCCTCTGTGGTTTCGTCAGTGACCCACCGCCGGTGTTCATGGCTGAGCTGTTGGCATTCATGCCGCCGAAGCCCACAAGGGAGTTGGACATTACAGTGCTGGTCCCTCCAATGCCCGTGTCGCCGACCATGGCATCATCACCACCCTTACTAATGCCATTGCTGTTGGCCTGGAGGGAGATTAAGAAAATGCAGCTATGAGATATACTGAATTAGGAATACATAAATATAAGATTGCACAAATGACAAACTAGAAGAATTTGCACCTCATCAGCAACCAGAGGGACCCTGACCCATCGCAATCTGACCTGACTCCCTCTCCTTCTCCCAAGGCCTCCCCATCACTGTTGCCAGATTGTCGTACTCAGCCTCTTATATTTACCAACTTCCGACCCCAAAACTGTCTCCTGGGCCCCAATAACTAGATTCATTTATATTTATCATTAAAATAGTTAATTCCTGATGTTTCTTGGCAATAGTTAGGCGTCAGAAACCAGTAAATACTTTGCTGAGTACGATAATCTGGCAACAGTGCTCCCCATCTCACCACCCCACAACCCAAAGTTATTTTATTCATTCTTTGTATTTGATACCTGTAAATTTTCAGTCTAACAGCTAACAAGGAACGAATAAACCAATTATCATCGAACATTCACACACACACACACACACACACTCACCGCACTTTGAATCTTTTGAAGCCCCATGACAGCGTGCATCACTTCAATAATGTGTGCGGTGACAAAGTTGAAGTCAGTGACTGGTTCGAGGTGGATGGCAAGGAGCTGCTTGTTGCCCTGTTGGCTCTTGCAGGTCCCGTACACAGAGCAGTAAGTGTTTTCCATCAGCGTTTCCTCTTCCTGTGTGGGTACGAAAGAAGAAATAGACAATGGAGATCTAAGGGCCGTATCACAAGTCAAATCCAAGAAGTTTCGGGTCCCTACAGAGTTATTCATCCCGACCTCCGTAGGGACCCAAAACTTCTTGGATTCGACTTGTAATACAGCCGTAAGTTTCAATACTTGCAACGGTTGACTGATATGACAATGGTATGTGGTTACAGTATTCAGAACAGTACACAAGTGAAGGTAGGAACATAAACATGAAACAATACAGTACACACACACACACATGCAAACACTTACCGCATCTGTCTCCAGCCACTTGACAGCCTTGATGGTGCCTGTGGTGTCATCTAGGGTGTAGCTGACCTTGGTGCTGGAGACCTCCACCTCCCGGATCAAGCCCATCACCATCACCATGCTTACCTGCAGCAACAGGATGGAAAGGCATGGAATAAAGAGGAAGATGAAGGTGTTGATTTCACGGTTTTCATCTTTGTAATTTGAAAAGGAAAACAGGTAGTGAGGATGACACTGAGGAAACATGGAAATAGGCTAGCTAGGGGAAATCAACCAAGGCGATTTCAAAGACGGCACAATCCATTACTGTGACATTTATGCTTTAAAACTTGAAACTAATTGTGATCCATCGGCCATAGGAAAACTACATATAAGAAAAGATATGAGGCGTATAGCGTAAAAAGGGCGACTGGACATATTTATGGTTTTAAAGCTTGCAAAATTGTCTGTAACTCAGCTCATAAAACTTCAGGGCCTACGAACCACCCACTTTCCTCAGCTAATTAATTGTGACCCATCGGCCATAAGAAAACTACATATAAGAAAAGATATGAGGCGTATAGTGTAAAAAGGGCGACTGGACATATTTACAGTGTTTTAAAGCTTGCAAAATTGTCTGTAACTCAGCTCATAAAACTTCAGGGCCTACGAATCACCCACTCTCCTCAGCTTGCTTCACCACACAACACAGCAAGAATCCAGTTATCAGATGCTCCCAAAAACAAAATACTGTCTTCGGGCAATTTGATTAGGTCGCCCCATCTGCACTAAACGCCTTATATATTAAATGAAAAAAGGCAAATTAATGTCTGTCCTACCCACCGGGAAGCCATGGTAGTCCGGGTTGTTTTCATCCAATTCCAAGACGCTGCGGATGGTGAGCGGCACGACCCTCTCAATCCTTCGGCTCTGGGACTGGGGACGAGAATGACAATAAAATATTACAATGAATATAACACGAATAACCTTAATGTGAAGAAATTAATTTGCACCATCCATTATGACACACCACAGGCTTGATTTATATGGAAAACATATCAGCCTCGTATTCTCTTCACAAATTAGTTTCTAGCCCAACCGTAATAAAGCTGTGTGTGTTTGCATATGCCAATTCCAATCTTTTTACGTTGATGTCTAACCTGGCTATCTCATTACCTATCCAAGTTGGTGCTGATTCCTCAGACTCTGCTCCATAACTCTCCAATAGATCTAGCCTTCTCTTCTCGTCCTTTGTTCCCTGATTGTCCTTATTTCCTTTGCTTCCTTGATTAGCTTGATTTACACTGGTTCCTTCTTCCTCACTTGCATATCTCCATCCTAACTTTCTTCAACCCCTTTTAGTCTGCTAGTTTCCACATCCTGTTGATAATCTGTTTTATGACTAACTAAGCTTTAAGAGACCGTGCATCTCCCACCTCGTATCTACCCAGGCCAAATATCCCTTCAATCTTTAACTTTAGGCATTCGGCTCTTCTTTCCTTTCTGTTCTTATTGGAGTAAATGTTATATCACCCTCCACTCCTATTCCTGCATTCCTGTTTTATTATAGGTTTTAGAGGACGTGCATCTCCCACCTCGTATCTACCCAGCTAAAATATCTCTTCAATCTATAGCTTCAGGCACTCATTTTTCTTCCACTCCTATTTCTGCATTCCTGAATTTTATAGATCTTATGGCAGTCAAGTTCTTATTACCATTATTACTATTATCCACTATATCCCTTGCCAATGACAAGTTTTCTATACCTTAACTTTCTCCTCCACTTTTTCCTGATTTTTCTTCCTTTCTAAAATCTTTGTCTAATTTTCCTTCCTCGTGTGTGTGTGTGTGTGTGTGTGTGTGAGACTTACCCTCTTAGCATCAGGGCCGGGAGAGGAAAACTGCTGGGTGCCGTAGCCTGCCCCATCATCACCCCCAAAGCTGGTGTTGAAGCCTCCACCTTATGGGGGAAAAAATTGATTGAGTTTAATGTAGTAGGGATAGAATGCTGTATCTGTGGGCGAATAAGGCAAGTGACGGTAGATATGGGGATTCACTATGCGTCTCCAATATTGCCCCCATGAGAATAATAATCTTTTCAAGGTCACATACTGTTGTACTTCTCTAGCTTTACCGGCGCATCATACATGCGGGAGGGGCCTAGGGGAGGCGCAGCCCCCCTGGTTAGGAGGGGGGTTAAGGGGGGCAAAGGTTAGGTTACATAAAGTTCGGTTGGAGTAGTTTAAATATGCACCCTCACCCAGAAACCCCGATTTCCCACTTTTAAGTACTTTTGCCTTCACATTATGGTTGAGGGACATGTATTTTGTCCCTTAACTATAAATTGGAGGCGTAATATCATATTTTGGAGGTGCGGAGTCAATCTCCACAATCACCAATAAATATACCAGCAATACTGATGTTTAGGATCAGTATGTACTGATTTCACAATATAGGCATGTATTTTCTGATGTTTTTAAATGTTGTCAATGAATGTTGTCATTTTCCTAAAAATATAGTTGGAGGTATATATTAAAAAATTGTTATTGTTTACTGCATTCTGGCAGTGGGGCATAGGTTATATTAGATTTAGTAAGGTTAGGTTATTTACGATAAACACATGATATGCTATGCGCTGTGGTGTTGGTTGTCGGCGGGTGTACTTCTGGAATTTTGCCGCCGTTATCAAGGCTGTCATGTATATAAATATTCTGAGTTGTAAGCTGGACACATATAATATAACTAAAGGATACAAAGGAAGGAAGACTGAGTTATAAAGACCCAAGAAGCAAAACAAATAGAGAAAAACAATTACTACAAAGGCAGGAAGCAAACAGCGTCACAGATCAACACAAGACGCCCTCGAGTCCCAACACGTCCGTCCCGCCCGTCACCGCCCCTCCCTGCGTCCCTCAAGCCCCTCCCTGCGTCCCTCAAGCCCCTCCCTGCGTCCCTCAAGCCCCTCACCTCCTGCGTCACTCCACATGATGGCCGGATGGTTCAGGTGTCGACGTGCGTGTCTGTGGCTCCTCTTCGACTCCTGTCACGCGAGCTCGCTGTTCCCTCACGTTTTTTGGCGCCAAGCAATGGTCTCGGTCTTGGTCTCCGGGGGCGGGTGTTTCATTTGTTATTTTATACAGTCTGGTCTTGATTGATTGATTGATAGTTAATTGTTGCATATATACGATAAAGGAGAAGGGAGGAGCATGCCATCCCAACCCCAAGGTAGTATATAGTGTGATTGTACAATTAAGGATACATGTGAAAGTAGCACCAGGAAACTAAAAAAAAAAAAAAAATAAGATACAATGGTAGGGGACAAGTGCAACTGATTAATTGATTGATAGTTTATTGTTCCAGGTATACAACAAAGGAAAAGGGAGGAATTAACATGCCATTCCAACCCCCAGGCAGTACAGAGTGTCAGGAAACTAAAAAGATACAATATGGTAGGGACAAGTGCAACTGATTAATTGATTGATAGTTTATTGTTCCAGGTATACAACAAAGGAAAAGGGAGGAATTAACATGCCATTCCAACCCCCAGGCAGTACAGAGTGTCAGGAAACTAAAAAGATACAATATGGTAGGGGACAAGTGCAACTGATTAATTGATTGATAGTTTATTGTTCCAGGTATACAACAAAGGAAAAGGGAGGAATTAACATGCCATTCCAACCCCCAGGCAGTACAGAGTGTCAGGAAACTAAAAAGATACAATATGGTAGGGGACAAGTGCAACTGATTAATTGATTGATAGTTTATTGTTCCAGGTATACAACAAAGGAAAAGGGAGGAATTAACAAGCCATCCCAACCCCCAGGCAGTACAGAGTGTGATTGTACAACTAGTAATACATGTGGAGGTAGCACCATGAAACGAAAAATTAACATAAGAACATAGGGAAACTGCAAGAGGCCGGTACCCTGTCACCTTACTGCACCCACACCTCACTGCCATCTGTCATCCTCGTCCATGTAGCCATCCAGTCTACTCTTAAAACAAGCTATCGTCCCTGCACTATATGATTGCTGAGTCTATTCCATTCCCCCTCCACCCTATTACTAAACCAATGCTTGCCTATTTCCCTCCTAAATCTATACTTTTCTAATTTAAATCCATTACTGCGTGTTCTATCCTGCTGGCTAATTCTCAGTACCGTACTTTACTTATACCGCCTTTGTTGTAACCCTTGATCCACTTGAATACTTCTATCAGATCTCCCCGCACTCTTCATATTGCTAGTGAATGTAAGTTGAGATTTTTCAGTCTATCTTGATATGGGAGGTTCCTCAGCCCCTGGATCATCTTCGCCATCCTCCTCTGAACTGATTCTAGCAAGTTGATGTCCATTCTGTAGAGTGGGCACCAAAACTGGACAGCATAATCTAAGTGTGGCCTAACTAACGCTGAATAGAGTCTGAGGATGACCTCTGCACTTTTGTTGGATTCCGTCCTGTTAATAAAGCCTAATACCCGTTAGCCCTATTCCTCACACTAATACATTGCTTCCACCAATTTATGCACAAAAACACACAGATAAACATGATGAGGTTTACGGCATGGCATCCCATACGGCGCTGTGCTGTCCGTGTGATTGGCTGCCAGACCGCGAGAAGGCGAGGAGTTTTGTGCAAAAAGCTGACACAGAACAGGTATATGACTCCCGCGTGCCGATTCTGCCCACCGGGTTGTTTCATTGTAGGCTTTGTGAGACAACCTTGAGTGGAGGAGACGCCCATGTAGCTCATGACTGAGTGTCGCAGGACCTATTTTACCGCAGGAGATAGTTCTCCCAACAACGGCATGAGTGCATTTCTGTACCAGTAATGGAATGTTTTCAGAAAGTAATACAGCATAAATGTGCCCAAAAATCCACTTGCTGGTCTCATGGAAAGTCTGTAGGAAATGGTAATAATTAAAATATTGAAAAATTGTTTTGCCAGTCTGAACCATAATACTGAATTGTTGCCAAGGAAACTTCAGCAGAGTACTATTTGAATGGTCTATTACAGCTGTTCCTAATTTTTCAGGCCACGCACCACCTCCCAGGCTGTGACTGAGTCCAAACACCCCCGCTAAGATTCAGCAGTACTAAGGTCCCGTCGATTTCCTGAAATTTTGTCCATTTTTTACGAATTTTGTGCTCGCAAAGTATGAGGCTCAGCGGTGGCTATCAAAACTGAACGAATATGTAACTGGGGGGGTGGATAAATGTGCTCAGAGTCTGGGTAAGTTTCAAACAGAGCAGACAACTCCGCTGAAGCGTACAGCATATGTTAGTTTTAAAACAATGGCAGTTAATGATGTGTTTGAAATTTTAATGACATAAAATCCGCATTACATTATTTTTTTCCTTACGCACCCCTAGTGATCAGCTCACGCACCACACTTTGGGAACCGCTGACTCTATTATATACCTATGCAGTATTGTATCACCTTGTGCAACATACTACATGTCAACATCAAAATATGAGGGTAGGCAAAAGTGACAAGTATCAGAATGACATTTCTGACAACGCACTCATGTTTTGCACTTAACTTACTTATTATTTAGGAACCAGTTGTATGATTTCTTTTATTATGCAGACAAAAGATCCAGAGACCTATGTATTTGTAGAAACTTTAAAGTTAAAAGTCTCCTCTTGAAATTGACCTCTCTTTTGGCCACTCCTCTTAACTCTCTTTATGGGAGCAGTGATTTAATTGCAGGCTTTTTTTATTATTGATTTCTTTTTTTTCCTTGGGCTGTTTCCTTTACTGTAAAAAAAAAAAAAAAAAAAAAAAAAAAAAAAAAAAAAAAAGGTATGGCTCCTTCTCTAAATGAGTGCAGAGGTTTGAAACATTGTGCCCCCGGCAAGACAATTTTCAACTGAAGGAATGCTGCACTGTCCATAAAGAGCACACAGTCTCCTGGCATGGACAATGGAGACTCAACAGAAACAGAAAATAGAATTTCACACAGTATCTCAATACAATATTCTTTCACCCTCTGCCTCATGTGAGTGAGTCTTTATTGAAAAAATTCTTCATTGTTGATGACTTATTATTATACATAATATACATTTTGTGACTTGAATGAATAAATAGTGAGAGGGTGAGGTAAAAAATGCTGTACCTATACATTGGATAATACAGTCCTGCTGTCTATGTTACAGATGGTTTAATTAGATTGTTGGAGAATTGTGTGAACTTCTAGTTTTCATCTTCATTTGTATCCTAAGTGCAGCGGTCAAAATCTGCTGTCCACATAACATCTGTTTATCTTTAGGGCACTCATTAAGGATGATCTCTATTGCTCTAGCTACATAATGAGAATAAGATGGCATAGCAGTGTTTTGGGGTACAGTCTTTGGTGTTAAGCCAACTACCTGTTCACACTGATGAACTTCCTCATGGCTTTTGGCTTGAGTAGAAGACAATCCTGAGGGAGAGGATTCTGACCTTAGTTGTTCTGGTCTCACAGATACTTGGGTATGATGGGACCCTGCTAATGAGAAGGTTGGGGCTGGGGATACAAGTGATGAAGTATTGCCACACGTGCTCTGGTCGGTAGTATTCTCCAATAGATGAGTCCCATTTATTTCTTCTAATGGGTCAGTGTGTACGTCCCTATCAGACTTAATGTTAAGAGTTGCTAACACTTCTGGATACAGCTGCTGTGACTCCTTCTCTTGTAAAGATGATGATGCATCATCAAGCTGTCAAAGAAAAGTGATATGCTCCATCATTAAGCTCAACAAACGATACAAACTAAAATTACTTTAGGCTCATGCACCAACATCAACTCACAGTGACAATCAAGTGGAAAAGTTCTGTGAGGATAAGAAAGTAGCACTGAAGAAACATAAAACACAGTTTTCAATAGTTATGGGAGACTTAAGCAGAAAAGTAGGGATTAAAAATGTTGGTGAAACAGCAATTGGCCATAATGGAATAATACATGAAACAAGAGATCATCTTATTTGAATTCACTGTAAGACTGATGTCGGCGATCACATGTGGTTTATACGCCAGGTAATTGCCGACGTCGCTGAGACATCGTCTTCTTGTTGACGACTACTCTGCGAAATTTTGCAATATCATGGTGGGCCACGATGTTTTCATGCAGCATGAAAACGTTGTGGCCCACCATGAAAAATTTCCACCTCATGTGACATATTGGTGATGTGCCATGAAGGAACAAGATCTTGATCACGAATACCCACGATTAGGGTTTTTTGACACGTCGTGACTTCATCTTCTCCACTTTTGCCGAAGTGGGAGAGGAGCTATAACCCTTTACTGGGCACTCATAGAAATACTTAGAAATTAAATTTTTTGACCATAGATCATGAAACCAAAGATGTTTCTAAGATGATTTTACTGATGGACATTTTTCAAAATTTTTCATTATAAGATTGGAAAATGAGGATACTGAAGTGTGTAAATATAGTAACCCGCCAGCCTCTTGTAAAAAAATTATATTGCTCAAGTGATCATATATATATATTACTGCTGATCTGTGGTACAAAAAATTATATCATTATGCAATATTAAAAAGGCTGAAACATACACAGAATGAAGCTGAAACATTGTATTATATAAAAATATAATACAAAAATATAACCAGGACCATGAGCATTTACAAAGGGTACATCACATTGCCAAAATTACCTCCCCTGTCCCCATAATGTCTGATCTGTAAAAAGCAGCTGATTCACTTCCCACCCCTGACCAGTTTCCACTGAAATACTGTATAATAATAAGGACCCTGAGCAACAGATGTCCATCACACAGCCAAAGTTACCTCCCCTGTCCCCAGTGTCCACCAACCTATGCCACAGCCTCATGGTACTTCACAAAGCAGTTCCCTTCACCATTGAGGCATAGGTGGACCTTACAGACCCGGCAAACAAAGTTTGAGCGAATCATGTGTCCCTTCTTGCTGCACTGCTTGCAGGTCTGTCGGGTCTGGTAGAGGGGAACATGGAACAGGGTCTTATCAAAGCACATCGAGGCATCTGGAGTTGGGCTACGGTGACCTCTGATGGGCCTTGGGAGTTTGAAGTTGCTGGTGCTGTCCCCAGGGGATGTGTCAGTCGAGCTCCTTGGCTGCCGGTGTAGTAGTGCAGGCCTCCGGCTGCTGAGAGACTTGGATATCTGCAACCAGAAGTCCTTCAGGGAGAGGCCCCTCATTTCCCCGAGAGAGCTGTAATCACGCTTGTAGCATAGCCAGGCGTTGCACACAGACAGGTCCAGACAGTATGCGAAGAGCCTCATGTACCACCTCTTTGATTTCATGGGGGTTTTGTAGAGGTGGACAAGCATGTCACTTTTGTCGATGCCCCCAATGTTTGCATTGTATGACTTGATGACACTGGGGCAGTCCACCTCTTCCTTCTTCTTGGTCTCCTTTGAGTACTGCAGGCACTTGGTAACAGGGTTTACCCCTATGTTAGTGGAGAGTACAGTGACAATGTTATTGTCTTTCCACCGAACAGCCAGGATACCATCATCACTAGTTGTGTAAAGGCGGGATTCCACCAAGGCAACACAGGCAACATGTAGCATGCGACTTGACTACCTTTCAACAAATATGTTGAATGTGGCTTTCAACAAGGAAACATGTTGCCGGCGACAAGGCAACATCATTGTTGCTTGTAGCATGCTACATGCTATGTTGCCTGTTGAATGCCACATAACCTTTTCCACCAATTCAACAAAAAACTAAGCCAGTTGGCAACACGATGTCTCAGCAGACGGTCGCTGCTGCTGCATATCTAGTGCTGTGCAATGTCCGTAAAAAAAACTATAAAAGGAAGCACCGGTGGTGGAAGAGAGAACTATTTATGGGCAGCAGCACTGCTCAAAATGATTTTCTTGAAAAGCTACTGTCTGATGACCAATCCTTGTTCAAGAACTTTTCAAGGATGAGTGTGGAGGATTTTAATTATCTTCTCCACAAACTTTCTCCCAGAATCAGGAAGAATGACACTAATTACCGGGAAGCCATACCACCTAAAATTAGACTTCTAGTAACTTTGCGTTTCCTAGCAACCAGAGACAGCTACAAATCTCTCATGTACCTCTTCAGAATTTCTGAACCAACAATATCAAGGACTGTGCCGGAGGTTTGCCAAGCAATCATCGAAGCACTAAGAGATGTAGTTAAGGTAAGTTTACTATAAGCTCTGGAGCTTCTGCATGGGTACTATTTATACCTTTTGGTGTGACATCATTATCTGCACATCGCGTGATTTTCAAAGCATCTCAGTGGCTGACGGCAGCCAATGAGGCGCTCTGAAAATCACGCAATGTTTTTTTGCTGTGACGTCATTGTACATCAGCCAATGAATGCTCCTAAAAACTACGTCATGTCCCTGGCTCTCTGTTATTGGTTAATTGTCACCGCCTACCAACCAACGTGAACGAAAAGTTTCTACCAATATCACCATGTTTCATTAATGATCGCACGCAAATGTACGTCTCTGTTCTCTGGACCCAACTGCTTGTCTTTAAGATACAGTAATAATTTCCATCATTATAAACATACTCCATTAAAAATATTATACTGGTACTCATACCTGTACAACTACACCCGACTGCATGCCTTCATTTGCTTCATTTTATTTCATATTTCATCTTTCTGATATCATATTATTTGCTGTCATCTTTTTGGCCATGTTATTTCATTATTCAAGTTTATAGGTCAGAAACATATGGACATATATTTGGTCATAACAAAAAAAAAGGGACAAAGAAATGCAATTAGATTCTTCAACACATTTATTCATAAATCCAATAAAGATAGATGGGCTTACAAATTCAATATACATTTCATTATTGTAAATATACTTGATTGTGTTTGTGTTGATGCAGTACGTGTTTCACTGTGTGGTGTCGATCTTCTTGTCATCCTTCCGATGAGGGGTGACGGGCAGATTGCAGGCAATGATGAATTATGAGGCAGTTGTCTTTGGTGTATCCAGACTTGCGCCAGGGGTAGGTGGTGGCCCCTCAGGGGTAGCAGGCATCTCCAACATGTTGGTGAGGGTATGCACAAGTGGTGACAGCCCAGTTGATGAGTTGCAGGGATTGACTGGTGTGGACCGCCCATTGATGAAGGATGGCGTCGGCTGTGTATAACCCTGCTGCTGCTGTGGGTGGTGTTGTTGAGGGATGTATGGGTAGTACATTTGTTGTGGCAGGCGGTGATGTGAGATCCACTGCTGCTGTTGTGATGGTGTAGGAATCGGTTGGGGAGCCAAAGTCACTGGTTCCGCTCGTCCCTTTGGGTGTTTGATTTTGCGGCAAGTTTATGGGCATCCCCCGAGCCAAAGCTGCTTTCTCCGTAGCATTTTCTTCTTTGGGGCCCGCCAATTTGTGAATCGTAGTGATGACTGTGTTGAAGAAGGGCTGCTGGTATTCTTCTGGCACGAACTCGAGGTGTTCCTTGATGTATTGGACGAAGACGTTGATGGTACGCTGCTTCTTGCTTTGCCCTTCAGGGATCAGTTGGTTCATTCGATCCATAATTCTGCTGAGTTGCAGTGGACTGCTTCTTCAGCCGAATCAGGTGCCAACACGTCGCTCCCCTCTCTCGGTCCTCCTCTGCTTCAGCAGTCGCTTCCTCCGCTGAATCGAAGTTACAGAGAGGCCCGACATGTCACCACTGGATGATTCTCCGCCTATTTCCATTGTTGGTGTGGCGCCGTCAGGTGCAGGTGAGAACTGCTCGCTTGGTATTGTTGGTTCGTGGCTGATGTGACCGCCCAGGAATCCCCACATTGACATTACTTCTTCCTCCCGTGTTGTTCGTTGTCGTGCTGCCGCCCCGCTCTTGTTCTCCTTCTCTATTTTTCCGAAGTCGGTTCGCCGTGCCTCGAAATATTTGCGTATTTGATGAAAGGTACAGTTTTCGAATTCCCGTGCCAGTTCCCTCCAAAGTTCCTCCTTCGCCCTTGGATTCGACCATTGCTTGTCCCGCTTGTCGTATAAAGTAGGGTGTTCCTTGACGAATTCGGCGATCTGCCCCTTCTGCTCTTGCGTAAACTTGTAGTCTGATATTTCCTTCTTACTGAGGCGGTATCGTTTCTTGGGCTGCACGGTATCACTCAGGCCTGCGATGTCCTGATGCTCGATGTTGGATAGGCTGACCTCAGGGAGCAGCTCTTCCGCGGGTTCAGACCTCTCCTCCGGTTCTGCAGGCTGGGTGTCCTGGGAATCCTGGCTTGCCTGGGGCCCCTGAGTGGGCATAGGGGTGGTCCGCCTACGAGGCATCTGGGTGGTAAAGTGGAGCGAAAATGGCTGGTAAAGTGTGTCGTCTGGCTGTCAGAGCGCGAATGATGCACCGATGCCTGTCAGCACCCTTTTATACGCCTCCCTCCCCAGGCGGCACTCGACAACGTTCCCAACAGTCCCCTAGGAAGGCGCCGCACGGACATCGCACGCACTGCAGGCCCATAAGATTTATGAATCATGTATGAAGACGTCGTAACACTCTCGCACGGGCGCCGCAAGACGCCGTGCCAGCACACCGTAACACTCCCGCACGGATTGCATGAAGCCGCTCAAGGCCGTGCGTGTCACGGTTTGGCGCGGACCCGTGCGGTTTCTTGCGGGGTTTGTTTAGAGGCCGCACCACTCCGCTTATGGTTTCGTGCGGCGTCATCAAGCCGCACGGTACCGCACGAAAATTTGAAATGTTTTAAAATCTGAGCGGCGCCGTACGGATTTGGCGCGCCGCAACAGATGCCGCCAGCGTCATGGGCACGCTTTGTTGCGACTTTAGGGCGACATTGGTGCGGCCCACGCCGTAACAGGCCGTAACAAAAAAGTGCGTAAGTGTAAACGCACCTTTAGATGATGATGATAATAATAATAATAATAATAATAATAATAATAATAATAATAATTATTCTTATTCTTATTATTATTATCATTTAATTATTACACAGAATCCTTATGGATGTATGTCACAGCATATATAAACTTATAATAAGGAGATTTGAAAGTTATCCATAATAATGACAGTTGTGAATTAACTTATGAAATTTATTCATCCCAACAATATTCAGAAACATATTCATGTCAAGTGTATTGACATGTACATTTCATAATGGATAACAGAAAGCAACTTGCAGCATGTACAAAACAGAAATTATTCTTGAAAACTACATCCACTCCTTTCTAAAGAAAAAAGAAAAAAAAGATTGCATATTCTATCCATACTGAGAAAATCATGTAACACATGAACATTTCCTTCAGCAGAGAAACTAAAATAGCAACTTAAGATTAAAAAAAAAAGATTAATACATATGGTTTATTCTACAAATTCTGAAATATTTCCCAAAATATCCAGTGATTTCAAGGACCCATCCACGTCTGTTTCATTATGGTGTTGCTCAGGTTCTTTATCTGTCTGAACAAAATGTGGATGATATTCATTATCTGACTGAGCAACAAATCCTTGTGAAGCTGGTGTTACAACAGATTCTTGGTGTGACTGATTTCCTAGTTGAGCAAATATTGATGGCGATTTCGAGATTGATGTTGATGCCCCATGGTCATAGTCAGGGGTAGAGGAGTCACTGTAGAAAGAGTGGCGGGGAGTAGAGGCAGAAGAATCAGAGGCAATGGGGTTATGATGGGATGAAGAGGCACTGGTATGAAAAGGATGCGCTGGAGGCAAACCAAATCGATGAGAGCGATCACCACTGTCGTATTTCCCCATAGCAGCTTCGAATAAGATGTTGTTAATTAAGTGTTTCACAATTGCCTGGGCCTTTGGATCAAGTTTCCGAATTTCACATGCAACATGTTCAGCATAAATAGAACAGTCATCCCTTTTCACACTATCTTTCAAAATCTGGTATGCCTCTTCAGCTCGTTCATCATCAACAGTTTTTCTTTTCCAGCTCTGTCCTCTTCTTTTGTTGCTTGCCTCTTTGCCATCGTCATTACTGTCGCCTTTCTCAGCTTCCTGTGAAGCTTCAGGAGCTTCTGCATTCAGAGTCGATGACGTTCCCAGTGTTTCAGTAGGATCATCCCCTCCAGGTTCATCCTAATTAAAAAAAAAACTATATTAGCAATATATTTGATGATTTATTTACAAAAATCACTATTTCTTCCAGATGCCTCAGAATGAACAGGAATGGATGGAGTTATCAAGAGAGTTTGAAGCCATGTGGAATTTTCAGCATTGCATCGGTGCATGTGATGGGAAGCATATTGTGATTCAGTGTCCACAAAAGAGTGGTAGTACATACTATAATTACAAGGGAACGTTCAGCATTGTATTAATGGCTGTGGTTGACGCCAAGTACTGTTTCACTTATGTACACATTGGATGTCAAGGAAGAATTTCAGATGGAGGTGTGTTTGAGACACTACCTTCTGCAAAAGGTTATTTGAAAATCAGCTCTGCCTACCATCTCCAGTGCCTCTACCAGGTAGGGAGAAGCCATCACCTTACGTGCTGGTTGCAGATGATGCCTTTCCATTGCAAGTGAACATCATGAAGCCTTTTAGTGGCCAACATGAAAAAGGGTCACCTGAGAGAATGTACAACTACAGACTTAGCCGTGCTCGTAGGGTAGTAGAGAATGCATTTGGCTTGTTGGCATCTGTTTTCCGAGTGTTTCGAAAGCCTATGTTGATTAATGTGCAACATGCTGAAGTCGTTTCAACGGCGTGCGTGTACCTTCACAACTTCCTACGCATGAGTGCAACATCTAGATCCTTGTATTCGCCACAAGGTTCCTTTGATTTGGATACCCAAGATGGAACAATCATTGATGGCGCATGGAGAAAAGTTATATCTGGAGACACAGGAATGGTTGATCTACAACGCAAACCACGAAGACCTTCGAGTGATGCTAAGGAAGTGAGAGAGGAATTTAAGGAATATTTTGTTTCAAATGCTGGGAAAGTTCCTTGGCAAGATTTGTATGCATAGTTTGAGGAAGAACAATGAAATGTTTTGTTGCTTTAAGGTTACGCTAAGTATTTAGGCTTAAAGTTTTGTTTGGAAAGACTGCTTAGTTAAATTAGGTGTGGAAGTGTTTAGTTACGCTAGGTGTGTATTTAGGTTAGATAAAGTTTGTAAAGAATTAGTTATTTAGTTAAAATAGAAATTAATGCCTATCAACACACGAGGGTTATTAAGGGAGAAATACTACGACGACGTGTTAAGGGAGCAACTACGTCTCCCTTCTACCCTTGTGTATAATTAGGAAAGTAGTAGTAGTGACACGAATTACATGAAGTGAATAAAAAGTACATGTTGACGCAAGAGATGATAATTTATACCTTACCTTATATGTTAGTACCATGTATAATAATAATAATAATAATAATAATAATAATAATAATAATAATAATAATAATTCATTATACATTACCTCAATGCATGGTGATTGCTCAGTCTGAGGTTCAGCTTGAGATGAGTAGCCAGGCCTTGGGGTGTCCACGTCCAGGAGGAACAAAAGCAGTTCATAAGCAAACCACTTGCCTGTCTTGATGGGAGAAGATCCAGATTTTTTTTGGGTTAGGCGTTTATGTTCCCGGCGAAAAGCTGTACGCAAATTCTTGATCTTTTTCTTCAGCATCTCCACGTCACAATTGTATTTCTCAGCTAATCCCCGCAGTGCATCTAATTTAGCCTGATTATTCTTGTACTCTTGCAAGCGTACATCCCACAGAACTGAAAGTTTTCTATACTCTTCTATGAATTCTATGGTTTTTTCTCGTGACCAATTCATCGTGTTGCCTTTCAACACGGAATCCTTCCCGCGACTGGTGGGAAGGCGTTCAACACTAGGCAACAGGCTAAATCTTGTCGCATGCGTCAGGCAACACGGCAACATGTTGCCACCTGTCGCATGCCACACAATCGCATGCTACATGTTGCCTTCTGTTGAACTGGTGGAAACACACTTAGCCCATGCGACAATGTAGCATGCCACATGTTGCCAGAATGTTGCCTTGGTGGAATCCCGCCTTCAGAGTATACCCCCCGAGCTACAGGTTTCCTTTCCATCTCCTGGATGGACTTCAGTGGAGGATTGCCAACACGGGCCTCCCTGGCCGAGCCTGTGTGCCTGCAGTTTCGGTCTCGGAGGTACCGTACAAGTTCCAGGCTGGTGAAGTAGCTGTCAGCGAATATTGCAGTGGTGCAGGTGGAGGTCATGGTGCTGGTAAGGACTGTAACTACCTGGCTTGTGTCAGACAGGATATTCTGCACTGGGCTGAGGGGGATGCTGTGGGCTTGGAGTGTTAATTCCATCAATCCCTGATACAGTATCATGTCGTGGACAAACCCATCCTCGGACGCTCTCGCAAACAGCTTGAACCCCCACTTATCTGGTTTCTGTTGCAGGAACTGCCTCAGGTTCCCAGCAGTCTTCCCCTTGTAGCCCACACACAAACAATTTCATAATATATATCAAAGCATATGTGATCAGTTTATGTATCATCTATTTTGGGGGGGTTAAATCATGGCACAAATTTGGCCCATCGCTGCTACACGGTAAAGCCACAAATTTGGCCCGTCGCTGCTACCGGGTTAAACATTCATTGTAGCACATCATCCGGCATCTAACGGCCTTGTCGAAAGGACCAACAGGAGAATTCTAGAGATTCTCCGTCATTATGAAGGTCATTTTCAGGAACCTTGAGCAGACTGGTTGCCCCATATTGCTGCCTCTCTTAAGAACTGTCAATTCCTCCATGGCCAAAGCAGGTCACCACATCCTGTTTGTTATGACAAAAGACTGCCTTATGTTGTCCTTTTGCAGATGCCTCGCTCCCTCTAATCTTTTGACACTCTCAGATGCAGCTCCACAGTTTTCAAACCATTCATGGTTCTGTTAGGGATAAGCTTAAGGCTTCCGCAAGATGCTGCGTAAACAACACCTTCAAGTGAGTCCCATCACCTCCAGGGATGGGGAAAAGTGAAATGAGACCTACATACACCTACAAGATGAAAGATGATATAGTAGTAAGGGAGAAATAGTAAAAAGAGCTGTCACTGGAAAAGTATATAACAATATATTTGAAGATACATACAAGAAATGTATCTGTTAACACTGGAAGACAGAAGAGGTGACCTAATTACTGTATATAAACTTAAGAATGATCGAAAGGAATCAGACAATAAAGAGTACAGTTTTCACCACAAAACTACATGTACTTGGAATGATTTAAAAGAAGTGGTTGAAGCAAAGAGTGAGCAGAGCTTTAAGGAAAAATTGGACAGATATGGAGACAGGACCACATGAGCGTAGTTCAGAATCTGTGTACTACCACCAGGTAAATGCACACACATTCCTACCCCATCCATTTTTTTCATCCCTCAACTTACCTCATGCCATCTATGGCTATGCTGTGGGGTTGGATCCTGACGCAGATGTTCAGCAGAGTCTGGATGTGGTTCACCTTGTTCCTGAGTATGTACAGCATCCGGGTCATTCTCTTTCTTGGTGTGTGGTATCTGGTACCTGGGTTATAAGAAGAAAAGGAGTAGGACAGACAGACATTTATTTATGAGGAAATTAAAATTTTCAAGAGCAGTTGCATGTTATTGCAGTGGAGTAATGAACCGCCAGGCCACCACGTGCTGACTACCTCAAGGCATGTTTCACATCAAGCTAGCCAGGCAAGTTGACAGGTATCCTAGCACTTTGCATACTTGTGAAGCACCGACAAGTCTCAGCAGGGATGATGCTAGCAGCCTGTGTCAATCTCAGGCAGGCATTTGATTCAGTGCATTGCAACTCTCTGAGACCTGCTACTCCATGACATTCCTGCAAGTATTATTGGTCTATTGACAGGCTTATACTCTGAGACTGAACCTGAGGAGTGAAAATGCTGTAGGCTGTGGAAATGCAGGCAGAGCTGTCATTAAAAAAAAAAAATATATATATATATATATATATATATATATATATATATATATATATATATATATATATATATATATATATATATATATATATATATATATATATATATATATATATATATATAATCTTATGTCTATGTGTTGGTGGGAAAACCAGAATAAAGTAAACAATGGATGATGAAAATTGCCACTAATATTTTGCAAATATATTTCCTTAACAAAATTTACACAGCCTGTCATGTGTCTAATCCCTGTTTCCTTTATAAGCAGCGAGAGAGAGACAAGTTCATGGAAGTGAGGCAAGGGTTGTCATTCGTACCAAAGTTCTAATTTGACAACTGGCTCCTTAGGTATGACACAGTGGCATTTACTGAATTCCCAGAGGAGTTCACATTTGTTAATTATTGGTCGGGAGTCTTAAAATACACAAAATAGAATAAAAAATAAATAAATAAAATAAAATAAAATAAAATGGCAAAAAATTGGTGTCTTGAAACGAAACTCCGCTGAACCTGACACAAATGCTTTGCACAAAGAATGTTGGGTTTGGAAACGGTTTCTCAGGAATGTAACCGGTTCGTAAAGTGAGGTTTCCTGTAGTTCTTAACTAGAAAATTCATCCTAATTTAGGCTTCCCATTCTCCAAACTACCAAGGAGTTTGCTTTTACACTCATCTACCACCTCACGGACATAACGGCAAGTCTCTGTGAAAGCCCTTGCCTGCTGCTGCAACACAGATTTATGGTTAGCCATCATGGAAGCAAACATGTCCCTTTGATATGCATAGAGTCTCATCTGCTCCAGATGCTCCTCTTTTGACTGCTTGATAACAAGTTCATGATAAGTCTCCTGCCTTCGACGACAGGCCTGATACTCAGTGTCAAACATCCTCCTCTGTCTTGGGCCACCAGAAGACGAGGAAGAGGGGGATACACCACCAACAGATATCTTTGGTGGTGGTGCAGCAGAAGGCACTGAAAAAGGTGGATTACACCTAACTGGAGGAGAGAAGGCATCGGATTCAAAAGATGGAGTAGCAGAAGGAGGTGCAGGTGTTGGATCACATGTGGCCTGCTTGGAAACGGCAGCAGCAGTGGGGACCTCTGCAGGAGTCAGTATTCTAATCACAGCTGTGAAATAATACGCTGCATTAGTAGTTGTACATGAATGGTGATCAATGATGTAACCAGGGAGTCTATTTTCCTTAGATAACAATGGCAATTTGTTTTTCAATAGTAATAATAATAATAATAATAATAATGATAATGAAACATACTTAAAAGGGATTCCAACAATAAAGGCAATAGGAAGACTTTTGCAATTGTAATACAGTGATTTGAATTAAAATTTGATTTGAAACAACTGACTTTAATCTCTCTTAGTGTTTGTTCCCTGAATTGGGTAACTTATTCACTAATTGCAAAGCATAAGTATAGTATAAGCTAGCATGAAAAGAGATACCACTGAACAATATACAGTAAAAGCCCAATAATCCAAATGTGTATAATTTGGACATCCCAATAGTCCAAATTTATAAGGTGGCTGTCAAAAAATCTAAAAAAATTAAAGGAAAAGAAAATCATGTGCAGTATGTGCCGAGAAGCATCACACAGCAGGGACGGGAAACAGGAGATTCAAGATTTTAATATAGTCTAGGAGTTGACAGCCAGATGTTCACTTGATTTTTGGACTGTGTAGTACCCTGTATTTATTTATTATTATTATTTTTTTTTACAACAAAGGAAGCAGCTCAAGGGCAACAACATCAACAAAAAAAAGTAGAAAAAAGCCCGCTAACCACTGCTCATATAAAAGACGAAGTAAAGAGTAAAGAGTAGACATGGCTCCCACGGCTCCTACAAATGACAGCCCTGAGACAATGATTGAGGATGGTGAGTGAGAGTGACAAAGAAAGTGACATGTAGGCTACAGTCAGTTTGAGGATATTTGCACAGTACAAAAATACTAGATAAAATTATTACAAATGAGTGAAAAGAGTACAATGTTAAGTGATAATGCAGTACTCAGGCAGCCTCGACCCAATTCCATGATTGTTGGCGACTTGTTGCTTGGCGTTTTTGTGAGTCTGCTTTACTTTTTTGTGCCTTTATTACCTCTGGATCAACTCTCTTTATATGGATTTACCTTCCTAACTCTTTTTAAACCATTCTATGCCTCACTGGTGAATAATGAAACATGTCTTGTCTTTACGTTCTGATTGTTTGAGTATATTTTCATTTTCGGAGGTCCCTCCCAGTAATCCAAACAGCTTGATAATCTAAATGACCTTCAGTCCACTGCCATTTGGATTATTGGACTTTTACTGTATTCTGACATTTTCAAGCAATTCCTTAACTTACTGGGAGTTTTGTCCTTGATGGAATCACTTATTTTATCATCCAGATGGCTCTTTTTTATCAGGAAAGTGTCAAACACATGCTTTCCCAAGTTGGTGACAGCCTCATGTGCCTTAGCAGGGTTGGGGGATGATGGAGGAGGGTCACCAGTCTTCTTAATCTTTCTTTTACAAGTACTGCAATGAAACACCAAGTAGTACCACACTGATATATCTGGATCATATTGAGCAACCTAATACGTATATCCTTCACTGATTATATGAAAGGTAGTTGCTAGGGACAGGCTGGAAAAAATAGGTTGGAGATCAGTATTACTGTTTCAGATGGGCTCATTATTCTACTGTCTGTTCCTATGGTCCATTCACTTCACCCTTTCCCGGTGGAGGATCTATATATAGACGTTTAGAAAGAGGGACTATTTGTCAGTATGTCTTTATCTAGATGTTTGCTCTCATGTGATTATGCTGGTTTGTAGGAAGATTTATAGATAGACACTTTTATCTTACTCACATAATCATTCACATAGTTTGGTATTTGACATCTCAAACTTGCTCCTTTAACCCAGTAGCAGTGACGGGCCAAATTTGTGGCTTTACCCTGTAGCAGTGACGGGCCAAATTTGTGGCTTTACCCTGTAGCAGCAACGGGCCAAATTTGTGGCTTTACCCTGTAGCAGTGACGGGCCAAATTTGTGGCTTTACCCTGTAGCAGCGACAGGCCAAATTTGTGCCATGATATAAACCCCCCAAAATAGATGATGCATAAACTGATCACAAATGCTTTGATATATATAATGAAATGGTTTGTGTGAGTGATGATTTTTTCTAATTTTTCTCTCTTAGAGGGACCATTAAGAAACATGATCCCCGCTGCTACCGGGTTAACCAGGAACCGCTCAAATTTGTCAGTCATCCTCTGTGCATTACTGCCAGAGGATGCAGCTTTGACTCAAGGAACTGAGTACTTAGATACATACAGAAAAAGTTGTGTTAGTTTGAAAATAGCTCTGAACCAATGAAGCAACAATAGTAAAAAATATCCATGTCATGTGCAAAGACTACACCTGTGATCTTCTTATTGATATTCAACCATTACCTCTTTCCCTCTTTCCTACTGGGTACCAACGTTGCCAGATTGTCGTACTCAGTTTCTTGTGTTTTCCGATTTCCAACCCAAAATCCATCTCCTCCACCCCAATAACTGTCTTTGTATATAGCTAAAATGGTTAATTAATGGTGTTTCTCGGCAATGGTTATGGGCCAGAAACCAGTAAATACAATTAATCCATCAGAATTAGTTTGAATTATGAGAACACAAGACTGACATAATATTTGTCTCGATAAACTAGTAATTAACCCAAAGACAGTGGTGGAACTATATATAGATGGTCCAAAATTCAGTCAGGCAGTTTTGTATGGCAGAAATATAACAACACTTCCAGACTGCGGTAGAATCAATATATGGACGGAAGTTAAAACATCTCTCATGCGGCGTAATTATATTTATGCTACGGTCCTAAGGTCGGCAGTGACTATATATAGATGATTCATTTTGGGGGAGCTACTCTTCAAATACTGCCACTGTCTATGGGTTAATCTCTTCATTTATTAAGCAGAGTATATAGTGTATCAACTTTACTTACTTCAATCTGATGCGATGGAAACTCCGCTTCATCTGCTGCACTTTTCTGGGCTCAGGCAAATCAGGGTGCATGGCATTGAATTTTCTAGTTATGTCTGCCCAGGCCAAATTCTTCTCATACAGTGTGGTCGTGAAAGTTGACCGGTCTTGTAGAATGGGTTTTTCCATCACTAAGTGCGTTAAGACTTTTCTTTGCTTTTCTGTAAGTGGTGCAGCACGCTCCATCTTAACAGTGTGTTTCCTCGAGAATCTGAAGGTAGTGTCAGTGCGAAATGTTGTGGTGGCTCAGTCCGGGGTCGGGAGTTTGGCCTTTATCACGGCACTCCCTGGCTGGACCTTTTCTTTTCTTTCCCCTCCCTTTTCTTTTCTCTTATCATTAAAAATTTACATATTGTTCTTACTGTTTCTTCAAAGTTATCAGTTTCAAAAAAGTGCTCCCCAATAATGTCATCAATGTATGATTGCTGAAATATTATTAGAAGACATGATATGACACTATACATAGTTAAATTATTATACCTTGGTTAACATATTTTGTATCACCCCCACCCCCCCCCAAAAAAATAATATATATATGAAAATAATGAAGGAGCAGTGGCCGAGTGGTCAGTGTGCAGGCGTGGTGAGCCAATGGACCTAGGTTCGAGTCCCATCAAAATACACTGATTTTTCAAACCACTGCCGAGTGACGTAAGATTACCCACATGCTGCCCAGATCTTCAATCAACCCCAACTTAAGCAATTTAGTTCAAGAGGAGCACCAGAAGGCAGCACGGGCCAAGCAAGCGTCATATATATCACGGCAGCCACTACAAGTAAAATTTGCCTGCACCACTAATGGGCTGGGTCGTCCAAGAGGCCCCTCAAGATAGCCTACTGGTGCTACAGGCAACACCAAAGAGAAAAGAGAGAGAGAGAGAGAGAGAGAGAGAGAGAGAGAGAGAGAGAGAGAGAGAGAGAGAGAGAGAGAGAGAGAGAGAGAGAGAGAGAGAGAGAGAGAGAGAAAGGGGACCAGGCATATATAATTAATATATATATATATGTATATATATAATTATATATATATATGTATATATATATATATATATATATATATATATATATATATATATATATATATATATATATATATATATATATATATATATATATATATATATATATATATATTAGATGATGTGGCAGGACACACACAAATATTTGTTTTACACAGTGCACATAGGCTTCACACTCTTCATCAGTAAACTCCTTCATAAAATTTAGTTCAGATTCACATCCGCTTATGTTCATTTTAGGCTCTGATGACTGAGTTTCTTTCCTATAGACAGCAGGACCACTCATAGTAGACACTCTTAATACATTATGTGAAGAGGTTCATATTCCTGCTCTTTGAATAACTACAGGTAAAATGCTCCCTTACCTTGTTAGATAACTGTCTTCTTCGAAATGTAGGTCTTCCTCCTTGATATCAACCTTCATCTCTTCATCAAAGTCATCATCAACCTGCTCTTCGTACTCTTCTGCTGTTTCTATCTTGACTACATAATTTCTGAAATAACACAGAAATACTGACATCCTTCAAATAGTGGTGATTGATGCATCATATTTATCAGCAAGAATCAAATCCCTTCATCAAACTTTCCTTCACCAAATGTCTTTCATTATTCACTGTTCAATGAAAAAGGAAACTAAGCAAAGTTCCATTCTTTAAACAAAAAAACAAAAAACAACAACAACAAAAAAAAGACATGAAAAACCTTCCTCACACAGACACCATTAGTTTAAGGTAGAGCAAAGGCCTTTTCTCCTGCCTTACTTAAAACAGAGAACTTACTCATCCTCCTTGGCTTCGTCGTCAATAGTGTGGGTGTCTTCTGCCTCCATCCTTAAGGGTTCTGACGGCACTTTAGGTCCCTCATGTCTATCCTCACTGACCAGGAGAGGGCTCTGTGTGGTGACTGTGCCTGAGGGAGTTTTCTTGCCTTTCTTTACACGTTGTGACCGCCTGACATCCATTGTAATGTGTTAAGTCTTGAAGGTTGCTGGAAGCTGCTCCCTCACCAGCAACAGAGTGCACCAACCCCTAGAACAGCAACTGTATAGGTTGTATGGGAGAAAAAAAGGGCTTCAAATTACTCTTGCACTATTACAAAGAAAACCCAATAAGTTGCTTGGTAAAATGAGCCTGTTATGTTAATTCCTAACTGAAGTGAAAAACTTTTAAAAATGCTACATTGTACCAATGTGTCTTTCATACAGTGAATAAAAAGCCCTACTTAGAAAGTAGAAAACTTTAGCTCTTCATCTGCCACACATATCAACATTTCTACGAATAGTATAATGTTGTGGGGATGTATGTCTGCAACATTCTTTAAATCTATTTGTTCTATTACTATTACTTTTAATTTTAATTCATAATATACTATTAAGTTTACTCTAATGAGTGATTTACAATGGAAAGCAGTATGGTAGTGTTGCACACTTCATACAGCACAAAGGTGTCCTTTGCAGTGAGGCGGGTGTTATTCTGAAATAATGCCAGTTTGCTTGGGCTGGGTTAATTAAGGTCTTCTAACCATGTCCACATTTAAATTATGGCTACAGGATATGTACTTTCTCCTTTTCATCATAATGTGAAGGTGTACCGGTAGATATTATTTTGAGGTGACGTAGCTAAACTATACATTTACCCTCTGGGGCAGTCTGGGCGGTGGGCACCATGGGCAGTGAGGGTCTAGGGCCATGCTTCGCCCATGTGATAAACAGTGAGTTGCTGCGTATTTTTCAACAATTACCTTTGTTGTGCCGTATTAACAATTTTATTTTATATTTCAACGATTATCTTTGTTGTGCCATATTAACAATTTTAATAAAGACTAAAGCGTTTTCCTGACACAATATCGTATAGTATATAGTAGTATCTATATCTCTGCTCAGTCACTATTATTTAGCAGGGGAGGTGCTTACCTGAGGCTGCTCTCCTCTGCATGACTGTCTATTGGTGGACTGGAAACAAGGTCAAGGAAACAAGGGAACAAAGTCAGGGTGTGGGAATAAGGTCAGGGAAGGGAAACAAGGTCAGGGCAGGGAAACAAGGTCAGGGCAGGGAAACAAGGACAGGGCAGGGGAACAAGGTCAGGGCAGGGAAACAAGGACAGGACAGGGAAACAAGGTCAGGGCAGGGAAACAAGGATAGGGCAGGGAAACAAGGACAGGACAGGGAAACAAGGTCAGGGCAGGGAAACAAGGTCAGGGCAGGGAAACAAGGACAGGGCGCGGGAACAAGGTCAGTAGGAGTCAGCACAGGGGGTTCAAAGGTCACGGCTCCACGCTTCTTCTATAGACCTCTCACGCCTTGTATCGCTTCTTAGGCCTTTGCACGTTAATTTTCCTTTCCTCTGTAGCCTTCAGTTATTGTTGTCTCTTCCGGTCATCCTCCAAAACACCACAACACGAGGAGCCCCTTCAAAGTTTCCTCTTGAGCTTGAACTTGAACTTGTCGGGGACTCGGGGCGGGCGGGAGTTTCGCCTTGGTAACGGCACTCCCTGATTTTCTTCTTTTCACAATACCTAACACAAGAGAATTATTGTGTTGTTGGGAAAAAAAGAACCGAGGAATGAAAGCAGAGTGAAAAGAAAAGTGTAAGAGTAGAAACTAACAAAAGGACATAGAAAAGCAAAGTCAGGGGAAGAAAAGAGCAGAAAAACAGCTCAGTTCAGGGTGAAGTGTACACAGAATTATATACCTAATAGCGTACAGCACGAGTAGAGTGGAACAATATGGGAACTCCATCACTGCATCAGACAGAGCTCGGCCTATGTATGTGGATCTGTGCGGCGGGAGTGGCTGGGCCTTCTGTGAGTGTAGGTTGTGCATAAGTGGGCCGTGCACAGTGCACACGCATTATAAAGTGTCAATTATTTAAGCATTGTTTCTCGTTCGATCTCGTTCGTTTTCTTGTCCTATTTTTTTATATATATGCCGCTGGGCGAAATAAAACTATTATTATTATTATTATTATTATTATTATTATTATTATTATTATTATTATTATTATTATTATTATTATTATTATTATTATTATTATTATTATTATTATTATTATTATTATTATTATTATCATCATTGTTATTATTATCCTCTCATTAGTTTACCTTTGTGCTGTTCAGCGTCCCTTGGTGGCTCAGGGACTGACGGAGTGGCTGCCGAGCAAGGCGTCTTGAATCCGACGGTGGCCGCCACGGGAAGCGAGAGACTTTATCTGCACCACCATTCTGTACTGTTCCTTAGGGAATGAACAATCTTTTTCACACCTTGGACACTAAAGTCTTGATACGACGCCGTAGCTTACTGAGACTTGATTATTGCAGCGGTATTTGGCTATACCACGGTGGCAGGATTCGCTACCCACTGGAAAATCAAAGTGGCAGGTGTCTGCATGGCCGCATATTCACCACAAAGAAGGGTGACAGGTCTAACCTTTCAAGCATTCGTTCTACAGCTTCCCGACTCAACGATACTTTACACAACTCAAATTTGAAAGGAGAGTATCAGGAACCTCTCCAATTTTAATTATTTCTGGTATTCTGTCCCTTATGGCAGCAGCGTTGTTGTTGTTTGTTTCGTTCTGCCTTTAGTTTGCCTCCTCTGCTGTAAAAAAAAAAAAAAAAAAAAAGTAATGTTGCAGGGGTAAGGAAACGATGTCAGGAACATACAATTCATGTTTAAAATGTAAGAAATCCCTCTTGTAAACATACACTTTGTGTCCCTCAAGCTGACAGGGATACAGTCTGTCTTACATACAGTTGCAAAAGCAGGTATTTATTATTTACATTATAGTTCCCATCATTTCTTAAACTACAACACTAACTGGCAATGGTTCAGTTATACTTTCAACCTTAGGAAACATTGTTGTACAGTGCAAAAATCTTTGACTTTTCAAAATACATCAACCGAAGCTCGCCTAGGCTAACTTTACTTCACTGTCCTGCCTGTGACTTTATACCCGCGCGGACTCCTTCCCTCTGGCCTGTGAGAGCGAGACGCATCTTGGGATAAAGCTCTTCAAGTTACACAAAAAATACATTCTTTTGTGTGGTGTAATACGCTATGACTAGACTTGTTACAAAAATATAATTCAGAAGAGAATCAATACCGTTGGATGTCAATACTGGAACACTAAAAAGAAAGTTCGAAAACAAAACTTACGGGCCATATCCTCAATCTTATACCAAATACAAAAAGGTTCTGGTTAAGATTCATTATTGCACACACACACACACACACACACTAAGACAAGTAAACATGACTTCAAAAAGATCTACATATATAAACAGAAACAAACAGACAGAGACAGACAAACTGGAGGAAAGACAAACAGAGACAGAGACAGAAAGAGAGCCTGAGAAACTGTCAATACAAAACGCACACACACACACACACACACGACCAAAATCCAGTCTACCTTCATTCATCCCTCTCATTATGAAAACTACCATGACTCAAGCATTACGTGTGTGTGTTCTAATGAATCTTCACTCACAATCCTTACCAGTTCATTACATGCAGGACGCTTCACCGGGAGTCAGTCGGAAAGACAAGAAACGCGCATACTGTTACACCGATCACAAGTTGTCCTGGTGAATGCTGCAGGACCGAGGAAAGCTGTGGCGTTCGTACGGAAAATAGGTTACTTCTAAAAAACTGAGAGATGAAAATAATAAGGCAAACAGACCATACCATCACCAAGCTAGAGGCAATTACAGTACATCATCATCTTCACCTGCTTGTTGAATTGGTGCAGTGAACTTGTGGACCTGAAAAAAGTGCAGTCAACCACCCATCCAGCGGTATATTTAATGCTACCAACGTGCAAGACCTATGCTGCCAGGTCTTCCAGGCAGCTTGGATCTCAGGCTTAAAGGCTAACTCAGTGATTTTCAGAGATTTTATGCCAATGTGAAGATACCGATAAATATTTAGACAGATATGGACAACACTGACTATGCCTTTTTACCCATACTAGTGCAAAATAATAAATTTCTGTAACAATGCAATTTTCTATGCTACTTTTTAAATGAGTATATGGGTCTTTTAACTTTCATGGGACAAGTTTATGTGTTCGAGAGCCAAGCTGCCTGAAGGACCTACCATACAGAGGCCTTGCAAACACCAACACCGACACTTGGCACTCTCTCGCTCATGTCCTCAGCAGCAGGAGGTCACAGGGGCACCGTCTGGCATTCTAAACTACCACAAAGGCCTGGTATCCCTGAAACATTTTCCCTCACAACACCATAGCACCGTGTCCTATGAGTGACCGCCGGGCTAAGAACTGACTCACTTGTATTACACAGTTTACGTACTTATATATGAATACATTGAGGCAACTACAGACTTTACATAATATCGACAATCCGGTAAGCATGCTACAACCTCTGGATTTTGTGTTAAGGGTCGTATTAAGAGACATTTCACCGCCCAAGAACACCTATTGGACAAGGCTTTCGTAGGAGTTTTGGGCATTTCCAGGAGCAGTTTTATGACCCTGGTGGTAGTTTGAGCCTTCCTCCGTACAATGAACCTGAAGAAACACTCTTTAGAACCCGAGTGACCCCCTCTTTGACCTTTAGAAATAGCTGATGTGAGAACTGGAAGTGTCTTATAATACCGGCTTTAAATACATGCAAAGGTCAAAGGTGGGGCTAACTTGTCGAAGAATAAATTGAGTTTTGAGGGCATGTTTGCGAAATGAAGTGTTATGCACGGAACGGAACGGAATCTTCCTCTCCTATTTTTGTTCCTCTTCTTATTCACTTCTTCTTTAGTCTCCCTCTTGAATCTGACCCCAAAACCAAGACCAAGACTAGAGTTACCATGTTATCGTACTCAGAACATTGCCATATATCGGCTTCCAGACACCCAAAACTATCATATATGCACGAGTAACGATATGTAATTAAAGATAGTGTTAAAAACGTTGATTATTGCTTCTTTTTGCGTTCGTTATGCATCAGAAAACGTAATTTGTTGTGGACTGTCAATGCTTTCTGTGTTAGATTGGTCAGAAAACGTAATTTGTTGTGGACTGTCAATGTAGAGAGGAAGCCATGGAAGCATCTCAAGTAACAACGACAGATTCATTCAAGAAGTATAAGGCCCATATTCTCAAACATTGCGGCCCCCAAACACATACATTTATTAAGGCTTTCGAAGGGGTTTAGGGCATTTCAAAGGGTATTTTAATGACCATGGTAGCAGTTTTATCCCTCTTCTGTACACTGAATCTAAAAAAACACTCATGAGAACCCGACTGATCTCCTTTTTGGCCATTGGAAATAGTTGACGTGAGAGGAGGAGGCGTCTGAGCATACCGACCTAAGTGTGAATTGTGAATGGACTTGGCAATGATAACTTGTCCTGCAGTATTATGATCAGAAGAAAGAGCCCCTTCATAGAAATGTTATAGTACATGTTAATCAGAGCTTCCTACCTCTCATGACAGACAGGTGACAGCCTTGTAGTATCACACCAAACGCTTTATATACCTACACCGTCACTCCAAGCCAGGGTTCCTTTCTTCATTCTCTTTAAAATATCATGATTTTGGAACATTTTAGGAACACAAACGGCTACTCTGTGATCTATGTTTTTAGAAATTAAACATGTAACTATGCTTTTAAATTTATTCTCTCGTTTTTTTACTGTCACTCCGTAAGACTTTTCACTATATACCAATCTCTTAACACACTCACATACAAAAACGACTCACACTTCCTCTTTTCGACCTATTTCTTTACAATACAATGGTTTTCAACACGTTATCTGGAGGTTGTAACTTGCCGACAGGATTATGTTATTTATACTTTTTGCGCCGCGCCCAGTAGTGGTTGCAAACACTTAGCTAGATGAATGAAAACGGTAACATTACAAATATAGTTTTGCTCTGTGTGATGTGCAACATTTTTGGTCTTTATCTACAATTATGTACTTGGTGACAGGATGACGGGAGGAGGATAAGGATAAGGATAAGGATGAGGATGAGGATGAGGATGAGGAGGATGGGAGAATGAGAGGAAAGAAAGAGAGAAGGCAGACAAGGCAGAAGAGAGGAATGGTTAAGATAGGAAGAAAGAAAGAAAGGAAGGATGGCAGGAAGTGGAGGAAGGAAGGGGAAGGAAGGAAGGAAGGAAGGAAGGCAGGATGGAAGGCAGGAAGGAAGGAAGGAAGGAAAGAATTATGGCATGATGTAAGACAGGGAAAGCAGAAGAAAGAACAGTACAGAAGAATAAAAATATAGGATAGGCTAAAACGATGATGGTCCATGAAGAGAGAGAGAGAGAGAGAGAGAGAGAGAGAGAGAGAGAGAGAGAGAGAGAGAGAGAGAGAGAGAGAGAGAGAGAGAGAGAGAGAGAGAGAGAGAGAGAAACTTTACAACTGCTTCTTCTCTTCTCGTAGGTAAGCACTCCAGTAGGCGACGTTGAAGAGGGCGAAGACGAGCGGGAAGGTGATGCGGGCAATGACGTCGATCCTCTTGCTCCGCGTCGGGAACTTGGAGAGCCACGACTTGACGCAGTTTCCGCTTGGGGCGCGACCAGAGGGACGCACTATATGCACCTCGCAGGCCCCAGCACCCATGGCCCCCTCGTGACAAACCCCGATCAGCGGCCTCTGTGGGTGGAAGGCGAAGTTAGATCGTGCATAGTAACCGGAAATTCTAAAGTTAAACCTTCAGATGTATTTGTGTTAGTGTTTTCTGTGTGGAAGGAGCAATGAGATGGTGTGTAGTGACCGAAGATTCAATAGTTAACCCCCTGGTGTTTTCGGAGTGGAAGGAGCGGTTACGTGATGCATAGTAACCGAAAATTCTAAAGTTAACTCTCCAGACGTGTTTGTATTGGTGTTTTCTGAGTGGAAGGAGCAATGAGGTGGTGCATAGTGACCGAAAATTCTAAAGTTAACCCTCCAGATGTATTTGCATTAGTGTTTTAGGTGGAAAGAGCAGTTAAGTGGTGCGTAGTGACCGAAGATTCTAAAGTCATCCATCTGGACGTGTTAATAGTTGTAGCTGGAGGGTTACTATAAAGTGAACGGTGACATAACAAAGGAAAGAGAAAACAATAACAAAAACGAAAACAAAAGAGAGCAGACTGTACGAGAAAAAGAAATAACATGCTGAGGATATTAACAGATTGAAAGAGTGACCTGCTTCTTGTGACGTTTCTCAGAACTCACCATAGCGAAAGCCGGGACGCCATTCTCCATCTGAAAGGAATGTAACAATTATTGCGATCTCCGAGAAGTGTAATGGCAGCCATCATCAGTTTTGCCAACATCAAAGAGAGAAAGAGAGAGAGAGGGAGAGAGAGAGGAACACAACTCACCCTCTCTCTCACAAAGTTCTGATAGTCGTCCTCAGGAGAGTCACAGCGCCCCGGGTAGTAATGGCGGTATTGGTGGAGGTGGTGGTTGTGACGGTGCGACGGGGAGGCCGAGGCGGATGGCTGCATGAGGAGGTCTTCTGGAGGAGGCGGCGGCGTGGAGGGTAAGGCGCCGCTCACTCCAGCCTCCGCCCGCACGCCTTGTATCAGCTCAGGCTCCCAGCGGCGGCGTCGGAGCTGCTGCTTGTTCATCTTATCCCGCTGAAGGTCTGATCGACACGCGTAGTTGACGAGCGCGAACTCAAGCAGCGCCCCGAACACGAAGGTTAGGCACACTCCTGTCCACACGTCGATGGCCTGGGTGGGATGTGCAATGGTAGTGTGTTAGAGGTGAGATGAAGTAGAGTAGTGGTTATAGTGGTAGGAGTTGTAGTTGTAGTTGTAGAGGTAGTAGTGGTAGTAGTAGTAGTAGTAGTAGTAGTAGTAGTAGTAGTAGTGGTAGTAGTAGTAGTGATAGAAATAGTAGTAGTGGTGGTGGTGGTGGTAGTAATAGTAGTAGTAGTGGTGGTAGTAGTAATAGTAGTAGTAGTAGTGGTAATAGAAGAAGAGGAAGATGAAAAAGAAGAAGAAAAGAAAAAGAAGAAGAAGAAGAAGAAGAAGAAGATAAGACGAAGATAAAGAAAAGAAAAAGATAAAAACAGAAGAAGCAGAAAAAGAAGACGATAAAGAAAACAAAATATATAAAAAGAAGAGGAAACAAAACAAGAAGAAGAAAAAAGAAGGTAAAGAAAAGAAAAAAAGAAAAAGAAAAAGAAGAAGACGACGACGAAGAAGAAGACCAAGAAAACAAAAGACCACAACTACAAGACACACACTCACCTTGGTATAGGACACGGGGGGGAGGGACTGGTTGATGCCCGCGTTCTGGGTGGACATCGTGAGCAGGGTGGTGACGCCGAGGGCCACGCGGGCAGGCACGGCGTACTGATCCAGCCAGAAGGACACCCAGGATACGATAACCAGCATGCAGCACGGGATGTAGTACTGGATCAGGTAGTACGAGAACTCGCGCTTGAAGAACAGATTCACCTTCAGACAACTGTACTCCCCTGCGAAGACGAAGAGCGAGGTTACTACACATCACCGTTTCCAGATTATCGAACTCAGAGCATGGTATTTACCGCTTTCTGACGCCTAATTATTGCCAAGAAACATCAGGATCTAACTCTTTTAACGATAACTATAAATGCGTTTCGTTATTGGAGCCCAGAAGACAGTTTTGGGGTAGGAAGTCGGGAAATATAAGCGCCTGAGTACGACAATCTGGCAACGAAAGAAGGAAGGGAGATTATGGAAGTTAAAAGAAAGGGAGATAAAGAAAGAATAAAGGAAAGAATGGTATATTTTTTCCTCTCCATGAAAAATGCAATTAATTCACTGTACACTTATTCGTATTTTGTCTATTTAAGATGAATGGCACTAATTGGTTATAAATGGAAGGGTGATACGCGTTTGTTGAAATATTCTATACAAAGTGATCTCATTTTAATTTCCACGATGGATAAACGCAATTACGCGGCTCTCAAGGGTCGTATTATGAAACACTTCGCCGCCCAAGAACACATATTTGACAAGGCTTTCGTAGGAGTTGTGGGCATTTCCAGGGGTAGTTTTATGACCCTGGTGGTAGTTTGACCCTTCCTCTTTACCATGAACAGTTGTGGGCATTTCCAGGGGTAGTTTTATGACCCTGGTGGTAGTTTGATCCTTCCTCTGTACCCTGAGCCTAAAAAAACCCACTCATTAGAATCTGAATTAACCCCTCTTTGACCTTTAGAAATAGGTGATGTGAGATGGCAAAGCGTCTATAATACCAGCTAGCAGAGAGGTTGGTATTGTCAGACGCTTCCATCCCTCAGGTCAGCTATTTCTAAAGGTAAAAAGGGAGATCAGTTGAGTTCTAATGAGTGGTATTTTAGGTTCACGATACAGAGAAAGGGTCAAACTACCATCAGGGTCATTAAACAACCACTGGAAATTCCCCAAAACTCCCACGAAAGCATTGCCAAATATGTGTACTTTATTTGGGCGCCGAAATGTTAAAAAATATGATCTTGTTACACTCCACGGTGAGAGATAATTGAGTGAGAGACCAGACTATATGTACCATCTTATAATTAACTTAATAAGCGGCCGTCATTCAAGTTTAATTGCATTACTAACATCCCACGACCAGGAAGACAAGCCCGCGACAACAACACCAAAACAACACACGGCGCCGCATCGACAACAATTACATGGTCACAGGGAGAGGATAACACACTGGTCACGGGCACTTATCCTGGGCAGGCATCGACCCTTCTAAACCCATGCATCCGAACAGAAGATTTCACGTAAAGTTTTTGCTGTCTTTCTTCTTAAGTTCTTAATGTTACTAGTCTTCTTTGTATTTGCTAATTAAACGGTCAAACAATGTACTTCACGGCTAAGAGAAAGCATGAATCTCACACGCATGTCAGTTTCCATAAAACTCTACGGTTAATGCCACCCATGTTTCACTTACCATGATGTCGGTAGCCTATTGTCAGATGCTTCCAAACCCTAACATCAACTATTTCCAAAGGCCAAAAAGGAGATCAATCGGGGTCTCATGAGTGCTTCTTTAGGTTCATGATACAGAAGAAGGGTCAGACTACCACCAGGGTCATAAAACTATCCCTGGAAACGCCCCAAAACTCCTACGAAAGCCTTGTCAAATGTGTGTCCTTTGGGGGCCAGAAATGTTTAATAATATAGCCGTTAGTCCATCGCATTGCAGCAGAAGATAGTGTTTCTTGCTCCCCTCGACGGCAGACTTCCATGGCTTTGGGAGTTGATTGGTTGGGTGAAAGGAGTCCGGAGTTAGGGGTCATTGTTACCTTCGATGGAGGAGGAAGGAGTGGGTGGGGCTTCCGGACCAACTTAGTGAGCGGTGAGTATAATTTTAAAGTTTATATAATCTCAAACCTTCCGGAGCTTACACGCCCACATTTAATAAGGCTTTCGTGGAGACTTTGTGGGTAGTTCAAAGGGTAGTTTTATGAGACTTCGTGGTAGTTAGACAAAGCATCTCGGACGTGAAAGCAATACCAGGAGAAACCGATTGATCTCCTTTGTGGTTCATCGCTGCTAAAAAAAGTTTGGTCTGGGTTAGAAATTTAAAATACGTGGGATTAAGTTGATCTCCCTCCCTTCTTTCCTTCCTTAATCTCTTCTTTCTTCTTCCTTTCTTTAATCACCGTTCCTTCCTTCCTTCCTCTCTTCTTTCTTGATCCCCATTTCTTTATTCTCTCTTCCTTCCTTCTTTCTTGTGTTCCCTTCCTTCTTCCTTTCTTCATCATCCCTCCTTCCTTATTTTTTGATCTCCCTTCCTTCTTCCTCTTTTGAGCTTCCTTTCTCTCTCCTTTCTTCCTTTTTCCATGAGGTTCCTTCTTTCCTCCTTCGTTGATCTGTCTTTCGTCTTCCTTCATTTTCTTCCCTTCTTCTTTTCTTCATCACACTTCTTTCCTTCTTCTTTGAGCTTCCTTTCTTCCTTACTTCTTTCCTTCCTTCATCCCCTTTCCTTCCTCCTGCCTTACTTCGCCCATTCCCTAAACCAACGAGCTCATAAGTTGCAACGGCCGGCACTTTACGGGTCAACTGTCAACACCATCAACGCTGTCAACACATCCCTGCCAGACTCAACGACCCCGTCCAAGGCATGTGTGTTGGTGCTGATCTTTGTAAGACGTCAGCTAACAAGACGCAGCCGCCGCCACCTTCTCCTCCTCCTCCTCCTCTTCCTTACCCTTGAGACTTCGCTTGTCCGTTGATCCAGTGTTGTTCTTTGAGGTTATGGTTCTGTTTACTTCAAGGGTTCTATTATGGTTATTGGTTGACAGCAGGGTGGTGTGAGAGAGAAAATTAGGTTATGTATAGGTACTTGGTGGGGACATATATTTGTTGATTTGTTTATTTGTTTTGTTGTTTTCGTTCTTTTTCTTCTTTTTCTTTTTTTCTTTTTATTTTTATTATTATTATTTTTCTTCTTCGTCTGCTTCATCGTCGCCTTTTCTTTTCGTCTTTTTCATTTTCTTCTTCCATTTCCCACTTTTATTTTTCATTTTCTATTCATTTTCCTTTTTTTTTTTTTTGCTTTGTCGTTTTATCTCCATGTTCTACCTCTTCTTTTTCTTCTTCATCTTCACCTTCTTTTTCTTCTTCTTCTTCTTCTTTTTCTTATTGTCCTTTTCGTCCTTCTTCACCTCCATCACCATCATCATCATCATCACCTCACCACCACCACCAGCACCACTATCACCATTCTCATTATTACAACTTCGCCTTTTATGTCCATTCTCTCCCCGCACCGTTTCTAATTTATTCCAAGTGTCCACGCTAAGCTCCACGGAAAGCAAGTCGCCACCGGGTCAAAGTTTAATCAAGGAAATAACCAACGTAACCTTAACACGGCCATTTTTTCCCATCTCGCCGCAGGACATGAAAACCAGACAAAGAGATTGAAAGAGAAATATAAAGTGCAGTTATATACATAAAGGTAAAGAATTGCTATGTCATAACGAATTGCAAAAATATATTAAAATGATTTCGTTATTTTCCATTTACTAGATGAACGACGCTGGTTATTATACGTTGCAGAAAAGGGTGATTCGTGTTGGTGGAAGTGTTTTTATATAGAAGGTTTGCTCGTTTGAATACTCCTTCTACTACTACTACTACTACTACTACTACTACTACTACTACTACTACTACTACTACTACTACTACTACTACTACTACTACTACTACTACTACTACTACTAATAATAATAATAATAATAATAATAAGAAGAAGAAGAAGACGAAAGAAGAAGAAAAGGAAAGAGAAAAATAAAAATAAAATATCCAGAAAGAGAAAAAAAGAAAAAAAGAGAAAAAAAGGAAGAGAAAATGAAAGAGATGAAGAAGAAGAGGAAGATGAAAAGGAAGATGAAGAAGAAGACGAAGAAGAAGAAGAAGAGAACGAGGACGGAGACATAAGTACATAAGAACGTAAGGAGTCTGCAAGAGGCCGGTCGAAGAAGCTTACCGTTATGCACTGAAGTTTACAAATCACTCCAAAATATACTCGCTAACTTAATATTCTTTCAGTTCATTTACTTTTATAATACACACACAAAAAAAAAGGAGCACAGCCATTTTCTTATACATATTCCCGAAGCAACCCAGAGTCGAGGCGCGCCCCAAGTTATGCACAAAGAACACTCGATAATGAACACAAGGCGGCTGACGGATACTTTTGTTCCCTCGAGGCGCTGAGATTTTCATGTTGTCCGAGTTGCTGACGTGACGAGATGTGCGTGTCTGGCTGCCTGGCGTGGTGGTGGTGGTCGTGGTGGTAGGGTTGGTGTTGGTTTTGGTGTTGGTGTTGGTATTGTTAGGGTTGGTATCGGTTTTAGTATTGGTTTTAGAGATGGTATTAGCGGTGGTTGTGGTGGTGATGTTAGTGTTGGTATTGTTATTGTTATTGGTGTTGTTGGTGGTAATGGTGGTGGTGGTTGTGGTGGTGGTGGTGGTGTTAGGGTTGGTATTGGTGATGTTGGTACTGGTGGTGTTGGGGTTGGTATTAGTGTTGGTATTGGTATTGGTTGTGTGAGGGTTGGTATTAGTGTTGGTGTTGGTATTGGTATTGGTGTTGTTGGTGGTAATGGTGATGGTGGTGGTGGTGGTATTAGGGTTGGTATTGGTGTTGGTATTGGTGTTGGTATTGTTATTGGTGTTGGTATTGGTGTTGGTGTTGTGGTCGGTGGTGTTAGGGTTGGTATTGGTATAGAAGTGTTGGTGTTAGTATTGGTAGGTTATTGGTATTAGTGTTGGTGTTGGTTATAGTGGTGTGGTGGTAGTGGTGTTGGTGTTGGTATTAGTGTTGGTATTGGTGATGGTGTTGGGGTTGGTATAAGTGTTGGTGTTAGTATTGGTAAGCTATTGGTATTAGTGTTGGTGTTAGTATTGGTAAGCTATTGGTATTAGTGTTGGTGTTGGTTAAAGTGGTGTGGTGGTAGTGGTGGTGATAGGGTTGGTGTTGGTGTTGGTAGTGGTGGTGGTGAAGATGCTGAGAATGATAATGATGATGACAATAATAACAACAATTATAACAGTGGAATACACTAGCAGAAAAAAAGTCGTATGTGAAAAAAACCCATTTACAGTCTTAAAGAAAAAAATATATGATAGTTTCAAAGGGAAGGAGACTACGAGCTTGGATCAATTCTGTAAACACTCAAATTACACACACACACACACACACACACACACACACACACACACACACACACACACACACACACACACAAACACATGCATTCTTCTCTCTCTCTCTCTCTCTCTCTCTCTCTCTCTCTCTCTCTCTCTCTCTTTCCTTCCCTTTCCTTTCCTTTCCTCTCCCTTCCCTTCCCTTCAATTCCCTTCCCTTTCCTTCTCTTCCCATCCCATCTCTTCTCCTGCCTCGATAATCATCTCACTACAAGCAGGCAGCCTCCCTTCGCTTCCCTGCTTAATTCACCGATCAAATCCACTAATTACCAAGTCTGATGTGTAATGACCCTAAACATCTTACACAGCACCTATTGGTACACCTGCATACCCGTCCTCCCCTTCCACGTCTCTCTAATTCAATAACTATAAAATGCAACCCATCATTGTTTCTGTCCTTATAACTCACTGGCAATAAGAGGTGGTTTTCTAGTCTTGTACGTGATGATACCGTTATTAAAGCATTTATTGTTCCATGTTCAGTCAGTCATAGAAGTAACAGACACACTAAAGATCGATAGCATGGGGATTGAGCGAAAACCAAAGAGAGAACATATGCCTATCACCACTTTTTGAATGGCACAAGATTTCGTACGGAGTTTCATATCGTACAATCCCTCCTCTTGTAACCCACTAACTACCAACTGCAACCTTCCCTTTCCCTGCAAACGGTTATCCTTCCTTTCCCTGCTCCCCTTGCCAGTTGATTATGAGGACTTGTTTGAGAATATGGGGGCACTGTTTCATCCCTTTCCTTCTCTTGCAACCCACTAACTACCAATTGCATCCCTCCCCTTCATCCCCTCACACACTATTGTCAGCAAGCGGTTAACTTTCCTTTCCCTGCTTCCCTTGCCAGTCGACTATGAGGACTTGTTTGAGAATATGGGGCCACTGTTTCATCCCTTTCCTTCTCTTGCAGCCCACTAACTACCAGCTGCAACCTCCCCTTCATCCCCCCACACACTATTGTCAGCAAGCGGTTACCCTCCCTTTACCTGCTACCCTTGGTAATTGAGTACACGGAGTTGTTACCAAGTCTGGCGTGTGACGACACTTGGGCGCCGCTCCGCTATTGATTGGCCCCAGGTAACGCCTATGACCTCAACACACACACGCACACAAGCACGCGCGCGTGCACACACACACACACACACACACACACACACACACACACACACACACACACACACACATGGTAGTTTTGATGGGATCCGCGGTTAGATGAAGGTTTGAGGGAAGGGGAGCGTAACAGAGACATATAGACAGACAGACAGATAGACAAACAGACAGACAGACAGACAGACATGAGAAATTGAATAGCTCGGGGGGGGGGGGGGAGGTGATTGGGACGGAGGGGGCGCGTAAGACACAGACTAACACAGACAAACAGACAGACAGACAGACACACAGATACAGACAAAAAGAAGACAGAAAGTTGGACAGACATACAAACAGGATAAACAGACAGATGAACAGAAGGATATATTGACAAAAATAGAGAAACAGAAAACAAACAAACGAAAAACTCACAAACAGACAGACAGACAGACAGACGGAGATGAAAAGCCGAATGCAACACGATTGAAAAAACTTGTCCGATTTCCTATGTGTGTGTGTGTGTGTGTGTGTGTGTGTGTGTGTGAGAGAGAGAGAGAGAGAGAGAGAGAGAGAGAGAGAGAGAGAGAGAGAGAGAGAGAGAGAGAGAGAGAGAGAGAGAGAGAGAGAGAGAGAGAGAGAGAGAGAGAGAGAGAGAGAGAGAGAGAGAGAGAGAGAGAGAGAGAGAAACCACCCAGCACCCTACGATACACAATAGCGTAATAGTGATTTGATTATAAGACATTCAACTCGACCACCAACCCTAACTACATATTAACCGTATTTTCCCTCTAATCCACCTAACTTACAACATCTATATTACTCCCAAGGCAACAACAGGCTATTCTCTTCTTATTCCGCCTAATAGAACGTTGCTTTTGGGCTCATATACGCTACAAGGAAGAGAAGAAAAGGGGAAAGAAGGTCTATTATCCTGGTATCTCGGCCGTGCGCAGAAGACGGGTTAAAGTGGCTGACGCGACTGGCTCTCCGTTCTGCCCTGGGTCCATTTTCTTGAGCATTACCGCGCTCAAGATCAAGGCTTTCGTAGGAGTTTGGGGCATTTCCAGGGGTAGTTTAATGACCCTGGTGGTAGTTTAGCCCTTCTTCTGTACCATGAACGGACTAGAACACTCATTATAACCCGATTGATCTGCCTTTTAGCTTATGGAAGGAGTTGACGTGAGAGGTGGGAGCGTCTGAGATTACTGATTATGGTCCCCTTGTCTTTCTCCTTCCTTCATTTGCATACCTGTGGCTGGCTGGCGTGACTCACCTGTATTGGTCTTGCTGTTGCAGTAGATGGGGACATAGCCCTCGAGGGTAAAGCGGGGCAGGTGGAGGTTCTCGTTCACCTGGATGGGCTCGTTCTTCTCCCAGATGAAAACCAAGTCCTCGGTGGTCCAGCCATCTTGAGGGGAGAAGAAGGAGGTGGGAGAAAGGGAGAGTGGAGACGAGGGAAAGGAAGGGTGGAGGTAAAGGAAGGAGGGAGGGAGGGAAAGGGGCAAGGAGGAAGGAAGGAGAGGAAGGAGATGGAGGGATGGAGGGAAAGTTTCAAGGAGGTTTTAGAAGAGAGAGAGAGAGAGAGAGAGAGAGAGAGAGAGAGAGAGAGAGAGAGAGAGAGAGAGAGAGAGAGAGAGAGAGAGAGAGAGAGAGAGAGAGAGAGAGAGAGAGAGAGAGAGAGAGAGTGTGTGTGTGTGTGTGTGTGTGTGTGTGTGTGTGTGTGTGTGTGTGTGTGTGTGTGTGTGTGTGTGTGTGTGATGAATTTTTTATGCCGAAATTTTCATACATATATATACACAAAATTGAAAATGAAAGTAGAGAATAAATTCCAATAAAAACTCGTTTACAAATAAATAACAAATTAACATACATAAACTCTCTCTCTCTCTCTCTCTCTCTCGCCTGTCTGCTTTCTTGTCTTTTTTGTGTATTTTTTGTCGTTTTTTTTTTGTTTTCTTTATTTGTCTGTTTTCTTTTTCTTGTGTGTTTTCTTCTTTTTTTTGTCTTTTTTTTGTGTTTTTTGTCTTTTTATGTTTTCTTGTCTTTTTTTTTGTCTTTGTGTCTGTATCTCTGTCTGTCTCTGTCTCTCGGATACTTACAGGAGGCCATGAGGAGCTCGCAGACTTGGGTGTCGAGAGGGTACAGCTTGAGGTTCATCGGGCAGGACAGCGTCAGGGAGATTCTGCGATGGGAGAGACAGGAAGGGTCGAGTGTTATTGAGGTCCGTCTGCAAAAACATCTCTGGGCTTAGGGCCAGTTTCACAGTTCCCCTTGATGGGTTAGTAAGCTCCCAAACCAATACCAGAGCCTTCGAAATTTCCTTGTACAGTGTCTGGTGTTTATATTTAAGTTCACAAATTTGATAAAACTATACAGGAAAAGTCTTGTGTATTTAGTGTGGCATCGAAGACCTCCCCATTGTGGATTGTATGGGATTCTATAGTTTGGTTCGGGCTGTTACGAGGACACTGTGTTGGACTGTGAAATCGGCTCTTAGTCTCCTACTGGCAGGTACAATAAGACACTTTCGCTTCTCACATCAACTATTTCTAAAGGTCAAAGAAGGTATCAATCGGGTTCTAATGAGTGTTTCTTTAGGCTCATGCTACTGAGGAAGGGTCAAACTACCATCAGGGTCATAAAACTCTACTTCTGGAAATGCCCTCAACTCCTACGAAAGCCTTGTCAAATATGTGAACTTGGGCGACGAAATGTAAAATACGACCCACTATCTAACGTTTATATACTACATGTGTTGTTGATGTGGCTGTTGTTGTTGTTATTAGCGTTGTTGTTCTTTTAGCTATTTTTTTTCTTGTTTGTTGTTGCTGTTGTTGTTTTATTTTTTCTTCCTTCTTACTTTTTCTCTTACGATTTTTCTTTCTTTGCCTGTCTCCCATTTTTTCCTTCTTTCGTTCTTTCTTTCGCTCTTTCTTTATTTTTCTCCCTCTTTCTTTCCTTTCTTTGCCTTCCTTCCTTCCTTCCTTCCCTTCTTGTTTCTCTCATTCTTTTATCTACTTTTGTATCACTTTTTTTTGTGTGTGTGTGTGCGTGTGTGTGTGAGTGCGGGCGCGGTCTGTAACTACTACCTAACCTCTCCTTTGATCTAACGCACCTGTCCGTTCTTGTTGACAGGTGAGCGGAGACGAGAGAAGAAAGAAGGACAGAACAACGCGGACAAGGGGAAGTGCGGCGAGGCGTGGCTAGCTGAAGCGCCTTTTTACCTCCCTCTCTTTGCTGGTTTCCCGGACGTCCTCGCCAACCATTCTATAATTAATTAGTCTGTCGAATGAGGTCTTCACCACCTTGTTAGCGGCTCGCCTTGGGGTGCTTTTGTCTGCCCTGTATAAAGGTCGTGTGGCGAAAAGAATTGGTGCAAGTGAAAACTACAGCGGTAGTAGTAGTAGTGGTAGTAGTAGTGGTAGTGTCTGTGGAAGTAAAAGTGGTAGTATAGTGGTATTAGAAGTGGAAACAAGTAGTAATAGTAGTGGTGGTAGTTTAATAGTAGGTAATGGTGATGGTAGTGGAAGTATGATGATTGTTGAGTAGTATTAGTATTAGTATTAGTAGTATTAGTATTAGTAGTAATAGTAATAGTAATAGTAGTAGTAGTAGTAGTAGTAGTAGTATAGTAGTAGTAGTAGTAGTAGTCCTATGTCGGCCACCTCCTTGAATTATTTTTAGGAGCAGCGAGTAGCGGGCTTTTTTTTTAATTGTTTCCTTTTCTTGTGCCCTTGAGCTGTCTCCTTTGCTGTAAAAAGAAAGTAGTAGTAGTAGTAGTAGTAGTAGTAGTAGTAGTAGTAGTAGTAGTAGTAGCAGTAGGAGTAGGAGTAGGAGGAGGAGTAACAGTAGTGGAGTGGCAGCAGCAGGAAAAAGCACAATCAACACACATCAAAGCCTACAGCGACCTCCACCCAGACAGAAAGAACGAAGGGAAAGATACGACGCCGCTGTCATAGAGAAGAAGCCCTAAGAAAAGAGACCTCGGAGGCGGATGGCCATAAAAAGCGTGAGGGTAAGAAGGAGACAGGCCCGCGACATGCAAGGCCGCCTGCACACCTGGGAGGGAGGATGATTAGCCAGATGGGACACAGGTGAAAAAGAATCCTTCCATCAGTAACAGGTGAGTCTTTTTTTTCTTTTCTTTCTTTCTTTGTTGTCTTGTCTTCTTTACTCTTTTTTTATTTGGTCTCTCTCTCTCCCTCTCTCTCTCTCTCTCTCTCTCTCTCTCTCTCTCTCTCTCTCTCTCTCTCTCTCTCTCTCTCTCTCTCTCTCTCTCTCTCTCTCTCTCTCTGATATATTTCTTTTCTCCTGTTTTGTCTTTTTTGTCTTTCATTTCCTCTTTTCTTTTTCCTTTGCCATCTTTACTTCTCTTGTTTCTTTCTCTGTTTTCTTCTCTCTTTCTTTTATCCTTTCTTTTCCTTTTCTTTCTCCATCCTTGATTACTTACCGAGTCTTCCTGGCGAATAGGCGAACACAGACAGACAGACAGACAGACAGAGATAGACAGACAGACAGACAGACAGACAGACAGACAGACAGACAGACAGAGACAGATAGACAGACAGACAGACATACAGACAGACAAACAGACAGATAGACAGACAGACAGACAGGCAGACAGACAGACAAACAGAGACAGAGATAGACAGACAGACAGACAGACAGAGACACACACACACACACACACACACACACACACACACACACACACACACACACACACACTTACCCTCCAAAAATAGAAGTAGATATTGATGGTACAAAGCAATAAAGAAATAGAAGGAAAGTAACCAAGGAAGAATTAGGGTTCCGTCCGTGTCTTGCAGAAATATGAAGAACAATTTTTCGGGGTATTTCTTTTTCGTGGGCCCCAAAATTTCCGGTTGGCCCGCGGCACTGTTCTTGTTGTTTACTAATGGCGCTGCTACACTCTACCCCTCGACTTCCTTGTCCTTGTTTTTGCTTCTTCCTTCCTTTAGTACTTTCCTTTTTCCCTTCTTCATCACTCCTGAATGCTCGTGACTTCTTCCCCATTTCTTTCCTTTATCGAAATTTTCTCTTCTCCTTTGCTACTCTCTCCTATTCCTCCTCCTCCTCCTCCTCTTTTTCTTCCTCTCCTCCTTCTCCTCTTTCTCTTCCTGCACCCTCTTCTCCTCCTCCTTCTCGTCCTGCTGATATTCTTCCTCTTTCTCCTTCTTTTTTTCTTCCTTTTGCTGTTACTCTTCCTCCTCCTCCTCTTTTTCTTCCTCTCCTCCTTCTTCTACTCCTCCTCCTCCTCCTCCTCTTTCTCTTCCTTCCTCTCTTCCTGTTGATATTCTTCTTCTTTCTTTTTCTCCTCCATTTCCTGTTACTCCTCCTTCTCCTCCTGTCTTCCTCCTCCTCCTCCTCCTCTCCTCCTCTTCCTCCTCCTTCCCCTATGTAAATGGACGCAGAGCTCAAGTGTACTGAAGAGCTCGCCAAAGAAGCTAGAAGAAGTGAATTTGGAGAGTTTGTGCCTCAAGTGTTTTCCTTATGCATAGAAAACGGAGAAGGGGGAAGCGGAGGGGGGAGCTGGGGAGGAAGGGGAGACGGATGAAAGGATAAAAGGAGGGAGGAAAAGTTTGTGAGTGAAGATGGATGGGAGAGGAGGGTGAGAGGAGGGAAGGGGATTGATAGAATGAGAGATCAAAAGGGGATTGAGAGGAAGGGGGAGTGGGAGATGAGGGAAGGAATGGAAGAGAGAGATATGTGTAAGGGGAATAGAGAGTGAGGAAGGGGAGAGGAAGGGGAAAGAGGGCGAGGGAAGGAAATTGATAGGAAGGAGAAAAAGATTGAGGAAGAGGAGAGAGACTGTTAAGGAGGGAAGAGGTGGAAGAGAAAAGGGGAAGGGAGGAAAAGGGAGGGATGGAAAGGGATGGAGGAGAAAGAGGTGGAAGGGAAAACAAAGTAAGGAAAGGGAAGAGAGATGGGAGAGGAAGATGAGGAGAGGGAAGGGGATAGGAGAGAAAGAATTGGAAGGGGTGACAACGTGAGAAAGGGAAAAGGGATGGGAAAGGAAAGAGAAGGATGAGGGAAGGGAAAGAAAGGAAAGAGTAGAAGGGGAAACAAAGAAAGGGGAGAGGGATGGGAGAGGAAGGTGAGGGGAGGAAAAGGAAGGGAAGGAAAAGAAAAAGTAGAAGGGGAAAGGGATGGGAGAGGAAGGTGAGGGGAGGAAAAGAAAGGGAAAGAAAGGAAAGAATAGAAGGGGAAACAAGGAAAGGGGAGAGGGATGGGAGAGGAAGGTGAGGGGAGGAAAAGGAAGGGAAGGAAAGGAAAGAGTAGAAGGGGAAACAAGGAAAGGGGAGGGATGGGAGAGGAAGGTGAGGGGAGGAAAGAAATGGAAGGAAAAAAGAGTAGAAGGGGAAACAAGGAAAGGGGAGGGATGGGAGAGGAAGGTGAGGGGAGGAAAAGAAAGGGAAAGAAATGAAAGAATAGAAGGGGAAACAAGGAAAGGGGAGAGGGGTGGGAGAGGAAGGTGAGGGGAGGAAAAGAAAGGGAAGGAAAAAAAAGAGTAGAAGGGGAAACAAGGAAAGGGGAGAGGGGTGGGAGAGGAAGGTGAGGGGAGGGAAAGGAAGGGAAGGAAAAAAGAGTAGAAGGGGAAACAAGGAAAGGGGAGGGATGGGAGAGGAAGGTGAGGGGAGGAAAAGAAAGGGAAGGAAAAAAAAGAGTAGAAGGGGAAACAAGGAAAGGGGAGAGGGATGGGAGAGGAAGGTGAGGGGAGGAAAGAAATGGAAAAAAAACATGCAAAGTCTAGGTGGTGGCATTCGACTAGACACAATTTCACTTTATTCCTTCCTTCCTTCCTTTTTTCCTTCCTTCCTTCCTTCACCTCCATCCTTCCTTCCCTCACCACCAAAACCACCACCTAAATCACCACTTAATACTTAACTTCAAGGACATACCACCTACAAGTCTGGACCATAGCGTCTGTGTGATCTATGTAAATCTATGTAACCCTCTACCTGATGCTGAAGAGGACGTCGCCATCGGGGTAGATCCTGATGTAGGTATTGGGCAGGATGATGTCGTGGAAGTGGCCGGTCTTCTCGTTCTTAAAGAAAAGGTCAGGCATCCAGATCTTGTCCGTCTCCGTTAGGGTGAGGTACTTGATCTTGCCTGGCAGCGGAGAGGCGGGGAGAGGCGGGAAGAGAAGAGCAAAGAGTTAGTATTGTATAAGGACGCTTGGTATAAAGAGGGAGTAGGGGAAAGAGGGAAGAAAGTGTCAGAATGTTTGGGTGAGGTACTTGATCTTGCCAGGCAGGGGAGAGGCGGGAAGAGGCGGGAAGAGAAGAGCAGAGTTAGTATTGTATAAGGACGCTTGGTATAAAGATGGACGTTGGGGAAAGAGGAACGAAGAGGAGGAGGGGAAAAAAGAAGAGTGTCAGAATGTTTGGGTGAGGTACTTGATTTTGCCAGGCAGGGGAGAGGCGGGAAGGGGCGGGAAGAGAAGAGCAAAGAGTTAGTATTGTATAAGAACGCATGGTATAAAGAGGGACGAAGAGGAGGAGGGGAAAAAAGAAGAGTGTCAGAATGTTTGGGTGAGGTATCTGATCTTGCCTGGCAGGGGAGAGGCGGGAAGAGGCGGGAAGAGAAGAGCAGAGTTAGTATTGTATAAGGACGTATGGTGTAAAGAGGGAGTAGGGGAAAGAGGAACGAAGAGGAGGAGGGCAAAAAAGAAGAAAGTGTCAGAATGTTTGGGAAAGGCATAAAAAGAGAAAAAAGTCACTGTGATTTATGAGTACTTGATTTTGCCTGCCAGCGAAGAGGAGAGAGACAGGATGAGAAAATTATGAAAAGTGTTAGTATTAAAAAAGGAGGAAGGGGAAAAGGAAGGAAAAGAAAAGGAAGGGAAGAGGGGAAGAGGGGAAAGAGGGTCGTATACTCGATTCTGTCTGCCAGGGACGAAGTGTGAAAACCCGGGAAGAGGGAAAAAGGTGAAAGACTCGGTATCAAAGGAAACTCTTGCATCAGAAAAAAGGACGAAGGTGCAAAAAAAGTCAGTGTGATTTATGAGTACTTGATCTTGCCTGCCAGCGAAGAGGAGAGAGACAGGATGAGAAAATGGTGAAAGGTGTTGTATCAAAAAAGGAGGAAGGGGAAAAGGAAGGAAAAGAAAAGGAAGGTAAGAGGGGAGGAGGGGAAAGAGGGTCGTGTACTCGATTCTGTCTGCCAGGGACGAAATGTGAAAAACCCGGAAGAGAGAGAAAAAGGTGAAAGACTCGGTATTAAAGGAAACTCTTGCATCAGAAAAAAGGACGAAGGTGCAAAAAAAGTCAGTGTGATTTATGAGTGCTTGATCTTGCCTACCAGCGAAGAGGAGAGGCGGGAAGAGAAAAAGGGAATTCAGTCTCTTGTAACGGTGAGGTCATATGAAAGGGGGGGGGGGGGAGGGAAGAGAAGTCGGGGAAGAAGAATGCGTCTCTTCTTTTGATGGAGGAGGAAAGAGAGAAAGAGAGCAAATGTGGGAGAGAAAGGGTGACAAAGATGGAGAGAAGAGGAGGAAAGAGAGAATGAGAGTAAAAGTGGGAGAGAAAACGAGACAAAGAGGGAGAGAAAAGGAGACAAAGAGGGAGACAAAAAGGGACAAGAAAAAAAAGATATGTACAAAGTTAATTAATGGAGGAAAAAAAACACGGAAAGGGGAAACAAGAGGAAGATTGGGGGAAGGAGAGACTCAAAGGGGAACTGAAAACAACATCATCAACAACAATAACAACAACAACAACAAAGGGCGAGGAGGTATATTGCAAATGAGTGTGGTGAAACAATAAAAAAAAAAAAGAGGTGTCTGGAGTAGGCTACTAATGAACGATTCGGGGGTGGAAGTGGCGCCGCTCAAAAATGAGAGAGAGAGAGAGAGAGAGAGAGAGAGAGAGAGAGAGAGAGAGAGAGAGAGAGAGAGAGAGAGAGAGAGAGAGAGATAGATAGAGAGAGAGAGAGAGAGAGAGAGAGAGAGAGAGAGAGAGAGAGAGAGAGAGAGAGAGAGAGAGAGAGAGAGAGAGAGAGAGAGAGAGAGAGAGAGAGAGAGAGAGAGAGAAACAAACAGAAAAAAAAACAAAAAAAAAAAAAAACAAAGACGAAAGAGAAAGATATAGAGGAAAGAAGAAAAGAAGATAAGAAAAAGGAAAAGAAAAACAACTGTACTTAATGAAATAGAACAAAATATGAACAAAAACAAACCGAAATGGATAACAAAGACGAAAGAGAAAGAAAGATATTATAGAGAAAGAAAGAAAAAATAAGAAAAGGAGAAGAAAAACTAAAAATATTTCATCACAAAGAACAAAACATAAAAAAAAGACAAATTCCAAACCTCACATAAAAAAACAGAACAGGAATTGACAGATAAACAGATAAACAGAGAGAGACAGAAAGTGAGAGAGAGATGGAGGAGGAGGAGGGGCGAGGAAGGAGGAAGAAGAGGAAGAGGAGGATGAGGGAGTGTGGGACGAGGAGGAGGAGGAGGAGGAGGAGAAGTTGAGCCGCCGCAGCATCAGTAAAGAGAGGAGATGCGATGAATAGCCGCTGATTCTAAGCTATCCACTAACTAGCTCGCGCGACGGGATGCAGAGACAGCATGCACGGGGCTGAATAGGAAGAGGAGGGAGTGGGCGAAGAAGGGGACGTAGGAGAGGGGCGAAGAAGGGGGGCGAAGAAGGGGACTTAGGAGAGGGGCGAAGAAGGGGGGCGAAGAAGGGGACGTAGGAGAGGGCGAAGAAGGGGCGAAGAAGGGGACGTAGAGAGGGATGAAGAAGGGGCGAAGAAGAGGGACGTAGGAGAGGGGCGAAGAAGAGAGGGCGAAGAAGGGGACGTAGAGAGAGGGGAGAAGAAGAGAGAGAGAGAGAGAGAGAGAGAGAGAGAGAGAGAGAGAGAGAGAGAGAGAGAGAGAGAGAGAGAGAGAGAGAGAGAGAGAGAGAGAGAGAGAGAGAGAGAGAGAGAGAGAGAGAGAGAGAGAGAGAGAGAGAGAGAGAGAGAGAGAGAGAGAGAGAGAGAGAGAGAGAGAGAGAGAGAGACGGATGAGAAGAAGAGGGAGAGATAGGGGTGAAAGAAAGGGAAGAGGAAGAGGGGGAAGAAGAAGGTGAGGAGAAAGGGAGCGAAAGAAGGGGACAAGGGAAGGAGGCGAAGAAAGGGAACGAGGAAGACGAAGAAGGGAGTGAGTCAGAAGGCGAAGAAGAGGGCGAGGAAGAGGGTTCAAAGAAGAGGACGAAGGATGGGACTGAAGAGGAAGGGGAGGAAGGTGCAAAGAAGAGATCGTAGAAGGGGTGAAAAAAAGGGGACGAGGAAGAGGGAGAAGAAGGGGTAGAGGGAAGGGCGAAGGAAGAAGACGAGGGAAAGGGCGAAGAAGGGAACGAAGGAGGAGATGAAGAAGAGGTCGCGAAAGGGATGAAAAAGTGGACGAGAGGGAGTAAGCGAAAAAGGGAGAGAACCCATCAGTGTAGGTCGTTCCTGATTGGAGGATTGAACTCGACAACCAAGGCGAGAAAGAGGTTCAGCAGGAGGATCAAGAGGAGGATCAAGGGTTATGGAGGGTCTCAACACATACTCTCTGCTGTGGTTTCCGTCTCTTATGAATGAAGGCGAGAAAAATGTCGACTTGATATGTTTTGGTGGTTTTATTTTTGTATTTGGTTAGAATAACACTCGAGATTGTATGGAAGTAATGGTGAATGGGTTGTTTTTGAGGTTGTGCTGATGTGGTTGTTGTTGTCAGTCAGTCAGTCAGTCAGTCAGTCAACCAGTCAGTCAGTCAGTTAGTCAACCACTCAGTCAGTCAGTCAGTCAGTCAGTCAGTCAGTCAGTCAGTCAGTCAGTCAGTCAGTCAGTCAACCAGTCAGTCAGTCAGTCAACCAGTCAGTCAGTTAGTCAACCAGTCAGTCAGTCAGTCATCCAACCAGTCAGTCAGTCATCCAACCAGTCAGTCAGTCAGTCAACCAGTCAGTCAGTCAGTCAGTCATCCAACCAGTCAGTGAGTCAGTCAGTCAGTCAGTCAACCAGTCAGTCAGTCACTCAATCAGTCAGTCAGTCAGTCGGTCAGTCAGAAAGTTAGTCAGTCAGTCAGTCAGTCAGTCAGTCAACCAGGCAGTCAACCAGTTAGTCAGTCACTCAATCAGTCAGTCAGTCACAGTCCGTCAGTCAAAAAGTTAGTCAGTCAGTCAGTCAGTCAGTTGGTTAGTTTGTTATTTGATTATTGAGGTAGTTAATAAGTTAGTGAGTGAGTAAGTTTATTTGTTAGTTTTTCTTATTATTATTATTATTATTATTATTATTATTATTATTATTATTATTATCATCATCATTATCATTCCCTGCTTACTAAAAGGGCATTAATGTTATCCTCGTTCTTCATTTGTTTCTTTGTCTTTTCATTTTTTTTTTATTTGTCTGTTTATATATCTCAAAAGTCACTAGCGAGAACGTTTAACAATTAATTCTCCACACAAACATTTCTAACAGTCATATTCATAAACAAACTTGCTAGAAACGTCATTAATGTTATCCTCGTTCTTCATTTGTTTCTTTGTCTTTTCATTTATCTATTATATTTGTCTGTTTGTATATCTCAAAAGTCACTGGCGAGAACATCTAACAATTAAGTCTCCACACAAACATTTCTAACAGTCATATTCTTAAACAAACTTGCTAGAAACGGCATTAATGTTATCCTCGTTCTTCATTTGTTTCTTTGTCTCTTCATTTATCTTTTTTATTTGTCTGTTTATATATTTCAAAAGTCACTGGGGAGAGCATTTTACAATTAACTCCACACAAACATTTCTTACAGCCTTATTCTTAAATATTTTTGCGTCCACACGCGTCCACACTCACACATTTGACAAGGCTTTCGTCGTAGGAGTTTGGGGTATTTCCAGGGTTGTTTTAAGGAGAGGGGCGAAGAAGGGGGGCGAAGAAGGGGGCTAGAGAGGGATGAAGAAGGAAACGAAAGAGAAAGAGAGAGAGAGAGCGAGGGAAAGAAGGGGGAGAGGGATGGGGCGAAGAAGCGGGAGAGGGAGAGGTGAAAGAAAGGGAAGAGGTTTCAGGACCCTTCTGGTAGTGTGACCCTTCTTCTGTACCGCGAATCTAACAAACTACATACCGTCCACGAAAACCCGAGCAGCAACTTTATCGAGACTGTCTTTTAAGGTCACAGAGAAGAGGGATTTCATGGGTGGTGATGTTACCGCTCGTGGTTTAGAGGTCAGTGTAAAACTATCACCAGCAACACAGAACAGTCCATGAAAACCCCAGCAGCAGGTTTTACGAGACTGTCTTTTAAGGTCACAGAGAAGAGGGATTTCATGGGTGGTGATTTTCCCATTCGTGGTTTAGAGGTCGTGTAAAACTATCACCAGCAACACAGAACAGTCCATGAAAACCCCAGCAGCAGGTTTTACGAGACTGTCTTTTAAGGTTGCAGAGAAGAGGGATTTCATGGGTGTTGATTTTCCCATTCGTGGTTTAGAGATCGTGTAAAACTATCACCAGCAACACAGAACAGTCCATGAAAACCCCAGCAGCAGGTTTTACGAGACTGTCTTTTAAGGTTGCAGAGAAGAGGGATTTCATTGGTGGTGATTTTCCCGTTCGTAGTTTAGAGGTCGTGTAAAACTATCACCAGCAACACAGAACAGCCAACCCAGCAGCTTCCACGAGAGGCTTTTCAAACGTGAGAGCTGAGCCGCGGATACGTTTAAAAATACAAGCTTAAAAACTTTCCCCTGAGGACGAGCAAAACACTCCCTGCTTTCATCGCTGATTGGTGGAAGCAAAGCGAGGATTACAAGCGAGATCAACGATAACGCAGCACAATAAGTAATTGGTACAACTCAAAACGCGGTGTATCAATCATGCGATGGAAAATCATACTCGGCAATGAACCTTTTATGTTTATTGAACGCGGCCCTTTGAGGATTTCCCTGGAACCCATTGCGGCTAATGTACAGCAGCGTATTAAAAAGAACATTTCACTGAGCAGGAGTAAATATATAATGTCAGAGACGTAGACATGTTCTTCGCGCTGTGCCTTGGATTTTGTGTTAGTCTCCCAGCTCCTGAATGCAAATGGGAAAGAGACTCAACCGTGACATTTAATATTCTGGGATTTCCTCCTTTTTCTTTCCTTTCTTAACTTCCTAACCCTTTCCCAATCCCTTCCAAATTCTACTGCTTGGAGCCAAATGTACAGCCAATCCAGTGTACATCAAATAATATGAAAACAAAGTAAAATATTTATCAGCATTAATTCCCTCTAGCAGTCGTTCAATCTGTATTCTATCGTTGACAAGGAGGGAGGGTGTAGTCTTCGGGGTAACTCAACTCTCAACTACCGAGTGGACGCATACCCCGGTTCCCATTGTTCCTTGGGGGTAAAGCGTTGGAAAAGTTACCGAAAGTCGAGGTTTGATTGAATTCTTCTGGGTATGTGTTGTGTAAGGTTTGGTGGTGTTCCTGGTTGGGTATATGTTGATGGTTTGTATTAGAGGTTGTGGTATTGTTGATGGTGATGAGTGAAACGCCCATATAACACGTTCTCCCTTCCTAGGCCATTCCCTTGATACCAGTTCCAGCAATATCAGAAGCTCTCCCTTCCTAGGCCATTCCCCTGACACCAGTTTCAACAATATCAGATGCTCTCCCTTCCTAGGCCATTCCCTTGACACCAGTTCCAGCAATATCAGAAGCTCTCCCTTCCTAGGCCATTCCCCTGACACCAGTTCCAGCAATATCAGATGCTCTCCCTTTCTAGGCCATCCCTTGACACCAGTTCCAGCAATATCAGAAGCTCTCCCTTCCTAGGCCATCCCTTGACACCAGTTCCGGCAATATCAGATGCTCTCCCTTCCTAGGCCATCCCTTGACACCAGTTCCAGCAATATCAGATGCTCTCCCTTCCTAGGCCATCCCTTGACACCAGTTCCAGCAATATCAGAAGCTCTCCCTTCCTAGGCCATCCCTTGACACCAGTTCCAGCAATATCAGAAGCTCTCCCTTCCTAGGCCATTCCCTTGACACCAGTTCCAGCAATATCAGAAGCTCTCCCTTCCTAGGCCATTCCCTTGATACCAGTTCCAGCAATATCAGATGCTCTCCCTTCCTAGGCCATTCCCCTGACACCAGTTTCAACAATATCAGAAGCTCTCCCTTCCTAGGCCATTCCCTTGATACCAGTTCCGGCAATATCAGAAGCTCTCCCTTCCTAGGCCATTCCCCTGACACCAGTTTCAACAATATCAGAAGCTCTCCCTTCCTAGGCCATTCCCTTGATACCAGTTCCGGCAATATCAGATGCTCTCCCTTCCTAGGCCATTCCCCTGACACCAGTTTCAACAATATCAGAAGCTCTCCCTTCCTAGGCCATTCCCTTGATACCAGTTCCAGCAATATCAGAAGCTCTCCCTTCCTAGGCCATTCCCTTGACACCAGTTTCAACAATATCAGATGCTCTCCCTTCCTAGGCCATTCCCTTGATACCAGTTCCGGCAATATCAGAAGCTCTCCCTTCCTAGGCCATCCCTTGACACCAGTTTCAACAATATCAGATGCTCTCCCTTCCTAGGCCATCCCTTGACACCAGTTCCAGCAATACCAGAATCTCTCCCTTCATAGGCCATTCCCTTGACACCAGTTCCAGCAATACCAGAAGCCCCCTTTACTAGACCATTCCCCTGACACCAGTTCCAGCAATACCAGAAGCTCTCCTTTCCTAGGCCATCCCATGACACCAGTTCCAGCAATACCAGAAGACCCCTTTACTAGACCATTCCCTTGACACCAGTTCCAGCAATACCAGAAGACCCCTTTACTAGACCATTCCCTTGACACCAGTTCCAGCAATACCAGAAGACCCCTTTACTAGACCATTCCCTTGACACCAGTTCCAGCAATACCAGAAGCCCCCTTTACTAGACCATTCCCCTGACACCAGTTCCAACAATACCAGAAGCCCCCTTTACTAGACCATTCCCTTGACACCAGTTCCAACAATACCAGAAGCCCCCTTTACTAGACCATTCCCTTGACACCAGTTCCAACAATACCAGAAGCCCCCTTTACTAGACCATTCCTTTGACACCAGTTCCAGCAATACCAGAAGCCCCCTTTACTAGACCATTCCTTTGACACCAGTTCCAACAATACCAGAAGCCCCCTTTACTAGACCATTCCTTTGACACCAGTTCCAACAATACCAGAAGCCCCCTTTACTAGACCATTCCCTTGACACCAGTTCCAACAATATCAGATGCTCTTCCTTCCTAGACCATTCCTTTGAGACCAGTTCCAGCATTACCAGAAGCTCTCCCTTTCCAGACCATTCCCTTGACACCAATTCCAACAATACCAGAAGCTCTCCCTTCTTAGACCATTCCCTTGACACCAGTTCCAGCAATCTCTCTCTCTCTCATTACATGCTGCAACCGGATACCTCTTTTTTTTCCATCAGATGTGTGGAAATCAGTGTTTGACGAAGCAGCTGCAGTTTTTTTTTTCTATTTCAATGTAATCCAAATATTTGCAATCGGGAATCACTTTTTTTCTCCTTTTTGTCGAGTTGATTTGTTTGGAAATCGAGCAATGGTGAGTTTAACGTCACGTTGACCGTCGTATTTTTCTTTTAATTACTCACTTGTTTATTCATTTATTTACCTGATCTGTCGGTTTTTTAGTCAGTCAGTTAATCAGCCAGTCAGTTATGGTCAGTTTAACGTCACGTTGACCGTCGTATTAGCCAGTTAATTACTCACTTGTTTATTCATTTATTTACCTGATCTGTCGGTTTTTTAGTCAGTCAGTTAATCAGCCAGTCAGTTAGTCAGTTAGTTAGATGGTCAGCTAGTTCGTCAGTCAGTAAGTTAGCCAGTTCGTCAGTCAGCTAGTTTTTCAGTCAGTTAGTCAGCTAGTCCGTCAGTCAGTTAGTCAGCCAGTTCGTCAGTCAGCTAGTTTTTTAGTCAGTTAGTCAGCTAGTTTGTCAGTCAGTCAGTTATTGAGCTAGTCCGTCAGTCAGTAAGCCAGCTAGTTCGTCAGTCAGTCAGTAAGTCAGCTAGTCCATCAGTCAGTAAGTCAGCTAGTCCATCAGTCAGTAAGTCAGCTAGTCCATCAGTCAGTAAGTCAGCTAGTCCGTCAGTCAGTAAGCCAGCTAGTTCGTTAGTCAGTAAGTCAGCTAGTCCGTCAGTCAGTCAGTCAGTAAGTCAGCTAGATCGTCAGTAAGTCAGTTGGTCAGCTAGTCAGTCAGTAAGTCAGCTAGTCCGTCAGTCAGTAAGTCAGCTAGTCCATCAGTCAGTAAGTCAGCTAGTCCGTCAGTCAGTAGGCCAGCTAGTTCGTTAGTCAGTCAGCCAGTTTGTCAGCCAGTCAGTCAGCATAACAGTGGTGGGCTGCGAAGTGATGAACATAACCTAAGAAAGAACAGGGTTTCGAACTGGGGGTCACAGCCTAACCTACTGGACGACACATACCTGCCGTCTCGTTGAATATGCTGGAGTTTTTGTACGCCAGTCGGTCATCCCGCCACTGCTCCCTGAAAGTCATCTGCACGCTGTACTCCTGCAGAGGAAAGTGGGACGAGGCAAGGCGTCAGTGGTAGATGTTAATGATTTTTTTTTTCCTATTTATGCAACAACTATGGCAAAAGAAAATGATACAGTAATAATAACAACTATAACAACAAGGGCGATGATGACAACTTCAATAACAACAACATCAGTAATAACAACAACAACAACAACCAAAACAGAGGTACAGACAGACAGACAGATAGATGGTTTACAGACTACATCTAATCTAACCAGAAAAAAAAAAAAAAAAAAAGAGAAGAAAAGAAAAACGCCAGACCAAAGAAGATTAACAACAAACCCTAAATTAAAAAAAGAAAAAGAAAAGTTTGACGAAAAAGAACATTAGAAGAAAAATGAGAAAAAAAAAAAGATTAGTAATCTGCATGAGTGTATATAAAAAGACACAACTAGGAAAGATTAAACGTTCCTGGAATTAAAAAAAAGCAAAGAAACAAACGTGATGGTGGTGGAGCAGGTGTGTGACAGGTGTGTGGGACGTGTGACAGGTGTGTGTGTGTGTGTGTGTGTGTGTGTGTGTGTGTGTGTGTGTGTGTGTGTGTGTGTGTGTGTGTGTGTGTGTGTGTGTGTGTGTGTTTTGTTCTGCGGTTCAAAGAGGGAGAGAAAGAAGGAGGAAAGGAGGGATGCTGGAAGGGAAGGAAGGAAGAGAGGAAGGACGGAAGGAAGGAAGGAGGAACGGAAAAAGGGAAGGAAGGAAGGGAATAGAGGGAGAGAGGGGTGGAATGAACGGGAATAGGTCAATAGTGTATAATGTTACAAAGACAAAAACAGCAAAAAGAAAACAACTTTACGCATTCAACGATAACGCAAAACAAAAGCACATCGCAGCAACTTGTCCACTGCGCACCACCACCAGTGTTACCATCTCCCACACGACCAGTATCACCACCGTCACTATTACCAACAACACTACACCACCGCCTACATCACCATCAGTCTCACTATAAAAAAGGAGTGCCATCAACATCATTACCACCATCAACACCACCACCACCACTGTTACCATCTCCCACACAACCAGTATCACCACCGTCACCATTACCAAGAACACTATACCACTGCCTGCATCACCATCAGTCTCAGTATAAACAAGTGTTAGTAGCACAAAAACTGTGCTAGATCGGCGTCGCATGACCCTCCAACACACCCTCAACAATTTATATTATGCAACTAGGGGTCTAAAATGGAAAATGCTGAAAAGTAAAGATGGCGTCACTATAAACACTTGCCTGCGCCACAACGGGCTGGGGCCGACCATCAGGCCCTACTATGAAGGCCTACCGGCGCCACAGGCCAAGACGTATATATCTATATATATATATATATATATATATATATATATATATATATATATATATATATATATATATATATATATATATATATATATATATATATATATATATATATATATATATATATATATATATATATATATATATATATATATATATATATAATGCCATGTTGTAGGGTTCATCAGGGCTAACAAATGTTATTATATAATGTCATGTCTACAATGCATGGGTGAGCCAGGAAAACAACTTAAAGAGAACAACAACAAGAAGATGGACAATATGTTGATCGGCGTCTGTGACGCCGATGAAAAGGAGTGCCACCAACATCATCACCCACTTCACCATCACCAGTATCACGATCAATAAGGCTTTCACCAGCTCTACCACCGCCAATAAGCCTTCCCGAAGCTCTACAGCCACCATTACCTTATCCTTTCTGTAGTCACCGCACGAGGGATTAGCCAAGATTCCCTCCCTCCTCCCTTCCTCCCCACTCCCTTCTCCTTCCTCTCTCTCTCCTTCCTCCTTCCCCACTCCCTTTTCCTTTCTCTCTCCCTCCTCTTCCCTGCCCTCCTACCTCCCCATTCCTTTTTCCTTCTCTCTCCCTCCTCTTCCTCTCTCTCCTTCCTCACCCACTCCTTCCCTTTTCCTTCCTCCTTCCTCTCTCCGTCCTTCCTCACCCACTCCCTACTCCTTCCTCCCTCCCTCCTCTCCCCTTCCTTTACACTTCGTCTTGAATTGCCAAGGTACATGATTATTTGGGTGAAAAGGAGATTAAATATTATGTACAGATCCGTATTCTCAGAGGCTTCCGCTTCGCACGTCAACTTATTCCAAAGGCCATAAAGAAGATTAATCGAGTTCTCATGGGTTTAATTTTTTAACAGGTGTGTGGAACGTGTAACAGGTGTGTGAAACGTTTAACAGGTGTGTGGAACGTGTAACCGGTGTGTGGAACGTTTAACAGGTGTGTGAAACGTTTAACAGGTGTGTGAAACGTTTAACAGGTGTGTGAAACGTTTAACAGGTGTGCGAAACGTTTAACAGGTGTGTGGAACGTTTAACAGGTGTGTGGAACGTTTAACAGGTGTGTGGAACGTTTAACAGGTGTGTGGAACGTGTAACAGGTGTGTGGAACGTGTAACAGGTGTGTGGAACGTGTAACAGGTGTGTGGAACGTTTAACAGGTGTGTGAAACGTTTAACAGGTGTGTAGAACGTGTAAGAGGTGTGTAGAACGTGTAAGAGGTGTGTGGAACGTGTAACAGGGGTGTGGAACGTGTAACAGGGGTGTGGAACGTGTAACAGGTGTGTGGAACGTGTATCAGGTGTGTGGAACGTTTAACAGGTGTGTGGAACGTGTATCAGGTGTGTGGAACGTTTAACAGGTGTGTGGAACGTGTAACAGGTGTGTGGAACGTGTATCAGGTGTGTGAAACGTTTAACAGGTGTGTGGAACGTGTAACAGGTGTGTGGAACGTGTATCAGGTGTGTGAAACGTTTAACAGGTGTGTGGAACGTTTAACAGGTGTGTGGAACGTGTAACAGGTGTGGAAGATGCAACAGGTGTGTGAAAAAAGGAACAGGTGTGTGGAATGTGCGAAGAAGCTTTATCCGATAGTGAAGAAAAAAAAACGAAAATATATTGGAGTCACATCTATAGAAACACATCGACATCATCAGCCTCTGCATCAACAACAACAACAACAACAACAGCAATAGAACGACAATACATACATCATCATCACCTCATCTCAGGCTGAATGGAACGAAAACACACACACACACACACACACACACACACACACACACACACACACACACACGACGTAAATTGAGAGAGAGACAGGAAAAAGGAGTGTGAGAGAATCAGTTACATTACCACAAAAAACACACTCTCTCTCTCTCTCTCTCTCTCTCTCTCTCTCTCTCTCTCACCATGTGGTAATCGTCGATCTTGTTGATGGAGCGAATCATGATGTTGATGACCACCTTCGTGAAATTGATGTCCTTCGAGCCTGGGGAGAGAGCGAGAGAGAGAGGACAGGTGAAGGGCAGGTGAGGTACAGGTGTTGTTGTTGTTGTTGGTGGTGGTGGTGGTGGTAGTGGTGGTGGTGAGCAGTGTAGTAGTAGTAGTAGCAGTAGTAGTAGTAGAGGTGGTATTAGTAGTATTAGTAGTAGCAGTAGTAGTAGTAGTAGTAGTAGTAGTAGTAGTAGTAGTAGTAGAGGTAGTAGTGGTTGTGATGTCAATAATAGTAGTTGAAATAGATACAAATAACAACAGAAAAAATTGCTCTCTCTCTCTCTCTCTCCTCTTCAATTCACCAGCTTTTCATCCTTCCCATCGTATAATGTCATGTCATATCTCTCTCTCTCTCTCTCTCTCTCTCCCCTCCTTTCGTTTTTTCTTCCCTCCTTTCTTTCTTTCTCTCTTATCGTAGCATCTCCTGTTCGTTCCTCTCCCTTCCTCCCTTCCTTTCATTTATTTTGCGCAGGGTATATTTATTTCTTCATCTCTCTCTCTCTCTCTCTCTCCTAATCTTCTTCGTTTTCTTATCCTCTTCTTATCTTCTTCCTCTCTTCTTTATATCCTGTGACTCTGTTCTTCCTTTCTTTCCTTTTTCTTTACTTCTTTATCTTTTAACCTCTCCTCTTCACCATCTTCTCTCTGTCCCTCTCCTTATCTTCTTCTTCTTCTTATCCTCTTCTTATCTTCTTCCTTGCTTCTATATATTTTGTGACGCTGTTCTTCCTTCCCTCCTTTTTTTTTTTCCCTCCTCGTGTCAAGTTTCCCTTCCCGTAACTTTCCTAGGGGGTTGTATTTCCCCCGTTTGATATTCGATCCTCCTAATTTTATCTCCAACTCTCTCTCTCTCTCTCTCCTCATCCTCCGTCTCTCCTTTCTCTCTCTCACATTCCGGTATTCTTACAATTTTATCTCTGTCTTTCTTTGTTTCTCTTCTTTTCACTTCCCATTCTCTCTATTTTTTTTTCTATTTCTTCTCTCTCTCCATTTTTCTCCTCCTCATCTTCTAACCTCTCCTCCTCCTCTTCTTCTTCCTTCTTCTTTTCATTCCTTTCTTTTCCTCTCCTTTCAACCTCCTCATAATTTTCCTCCTTTTCCCCCTCCTCTTCCCTCTTCTCTTTCTATTCCCTTCCTCTCTTTCAACCTCCATGTTCGTAATTTTCCTCCTCCTCTTCCTCCTCCTACCTTTCCTCCCCGCAATTTCCCTCCATCTCTTCATCTCTTTAAACCCCAAATCTGCCCATCATCCTTTTCATTTCTCTCTCTCTCTCTCTCTCTCTCTCTCTCTCTCTCTCTCTCTCTCTCTCGTACCCTTGCGTGAGGAGGGTCGAATCTTTCTGTCATAGGTTCCGTTCCCGAGTATGGTATCCAGTAGCCTTTTCTCCTTCATCCTGTGGTCTGTGGTGGGCGCTGCTGTGCTCCACCGACCGTCGTAGTGGCTGTGTGGGGGGGACAGAGAGGAGGTTAGGTTAGGTGAGACGAAAAGGGAAGAGATGAGAAAAGATGAAATGGGATGAGTTGAGGTGAGGTGAGGTGAGGTAAGGTTAGGTTAAGTTAGGTTAGCTGAGATGAGAAGACAAGAGATGAGATGAGAAGAGAAGAAAAGAGATGAGATGAGATGAAATGGGATGAGTTGAGGTGAGGCGAGGTGAGTTGAGGTAAGGTTAGGTTAAGTTAGGTTAGGTGGTAGTTAATTTAGGTGGTGGTGGGGCTGAGTTGGTATGGTGAGGTGAGGTAAGGTTAGGTTAGGTTAAGTTAGGTTAGGTGGTGGTTAGGTTAGGTGGTGGTGGGGTTGAGTTGGTATGGTGAGGTGAGGTGAGGTGAGGTTAAGTTAGGTTAGGTGGTGGTTATGTTGAGTTGGTATGGTGAGGATGGTTGTAGTAGGAATTGTGGTAGTTATTATGGTGTTGTGGTAGTAGTATGAGCATTAATAGTAGTAGTAGTAGTTGTTTTACTATTTGGTGATATTGTGTTTGTTGTTGTAGTAGCAGTAGTAGTATTGACAGTGATGGTAGTAGTAGTGGTAAAAGTAGTAGTAGTAGAATAGAAGCATTAGTCGTAGTTGTAATATTTGTAGTAATTGTAGTAAAATGAAAAGAATTATTATGTCATTTTAAGTAATAACAACCTGCTATCAAATCTACCTTACAATCTAACGATCTATGTCAGTCCATCAATTCATCTACCAAATCCCAAGTAATAATAACCTGCTATCAAATCTACCTTCCTGTCTAACCATCTATCTTCCTAGGGGTCAGTCCATCAATCCATCTACCAAATCCCAAGTAATAACAACATGCTATCAAATCTACCTACCAATCTAACAACCTATCTTCCTAAATGTTAGTCCATCAATTCATCTACCAAATCCCAAGTAATAATAACCTGCTATCAAATCTACCTTCCTGTCTAACCATCTATCTTTCTAGAGGTCAGTCCATCAATCCATCTACCAAATCCCAAGTAATAACAACATGCTATCAAATCTACCTTCCTGTCTAACCATCTATCTTCCTAAATGTTGATCCATCAGTTCATCTACCAAATCCCAAATAATAACAAGCTGGTATCAAATCTACCATCCTATCTAACCATCTGTCTTCCTAAATGCTGATCCATCAATCCATCTACCAAATCCCAAGTAATAACAACATGCTATCAAATCTACCTACCAATCTAACCATCTATCTTCCTAAATGTCAGTCCATCAATCCATCTACCAAATAACATGAATATACGGTGAGTCAGAGAAGCCTTCGTAAATTACTAAATAAAATGAACTAAAAATATAATAATAATAATAATAAAAAAATAGATAAAATGAAATAAAATGAACGGAAAAAGACAAAACAAAGAACGCATAATGAACAGCAACATATTCAAAAACTCCGTAAAAAGCGAACAATGTATAAAAACGAGAGAAAACGAGTAAAAAATTAAAGGAAAATATGGGAAACAAATGTAAAAAAAAAAGGATAAAACCACAGTAAAACATTTTATTTCCAGGATCACAAAATTTTGGGGTCGTTCGCTTGTTTGTTTTTATTATTTTCTATTATTTATTTTATTCACTTTATTTTGTGTGTGTTTGTATAAAAGGAGTGTCTGTCTGTCTGTCAATCAGTATGTCTATCTATTTTCCCTTGTATGTATGTATGTATGTATGATAACTTCTATAATGCAAATAATATAAATGAATCAGGCAAGAGATATATTTGCATCAGTTAACAATTATACACACACACACACACACACACACACACACACACACACACACACACACACACACACACACACACACACACAATCATCCCTCCCTCCCTCCAGCATCCCTCATCTCTCACCCCCAGCATCCCACTTCCTTCCCCCGCTCCCAACCTGTTTACCACCCCTCCACACACACCACAATCACACAATCACCCTTTACCCCTCCCCCCTTCTCCCCCCACACACATGTCCTTACCCATAGTTGTAGGGGCTGTTGTATCCGTTGTAGTTGTGCTTGTTGGGGTTGTGGTTGTAGTTGAGATTCGCGTTGTGGGCCGTTTTCCTGAAGACGAGTAGAAGAAGAAGGGAGATTAAAATGTTAGTGGTGGACTTTTTATTAATTTGGTAACACAGAGAAAAAGAGGGAGATTAAAATGTTTGTGGTGGACTTTTTTTTTACATGGTAACACAGAAGAAGAAGGGAGGTTAAAATGTTAGTGGTGGACTTTATTTTTTTACATGGTAACACAGAGTAAAAGAAGGGAGGTTAAAATGTTAGTGGTGGCCTTTTTTTTAACTTGGTAACACAGAGAAGAAGAAGGGAGGTTAAAATGTTAGTGGTGGATTTTTTTTAACTTGGTAACACAGAGAAGAAGGGAGATTAAAATGTTTGTGGCGGAGTTTTTTTTTAACTTGGTAACACAGAGAAGAACAAGGGAGATTAAAATGTTTGTGTTGGGCTTTTTTTTAAATTTGGTAACATAGAGAAGAAGAGGGAGATTAAAATGTTTGTGGTGGACTTTTTGTTTACATGGCAACACAGAGAAAAAGGGAGATTAAAATGTTAGTGGTGAATTTTTTTTTAACTTGGTAACACAGAGAAGAAGAAGGGAGATTAAAATGTTAGTGGTGAATTTTTTTTTAACTTGGTAACACAGAGGAGAAGGGAGATTAAAATGTTTGTGGCGGAGTTTTTTTTTAACTTGGTAACACAGAGAAGAAAAAGGGAGATTAAAATGTTAGTGGTGGATTTTTTAAACTTGGTAACACAGAGAAGAAGGGAGATTAAAATGTTTGTGGCGGAGTTTTTTTTTAACTTGGTAACACAGAGAAGAAGAAGGGAGATTAAAATGTTAGTGGTGGATTTTTTTTTAACTAGGTAACACAGAGAAAAAGAAGGGAGATTAAAATGTTAGTGGTGGACCTTTTTTTTAAACTTGGTAACACAGAGAAGGGAGAGATTAAAATGTTAACGGCGGACTTTTTTTTAACTTGGCAAACAGAGAAGAAAAGGGAGATTAAAATGTTTGTGGTTAACTTTTTTTTTTAACTTGGTAACACAGAGAAGAAGAAGGGAGATTAAAATGTTAGTTGTGGACTTTTTTTTTTAACTTGGTAACACAGAGAAGAAGAAGGGAGAGATTAAAATGTTAACGGCGGACTTTTTTTTAACTTGGCAAACAGAGAAGAAAAGGGAGATTAAAATGTTTGTGGTTAACTTTTTTTTAACTTGGTAACACAGAGAAGAAGGGAGATTAAAATGTTAGTGGTGGACTTTTTTTAAATTTGGTAACAGAGAAAAAGAAGGGAGATTAAAATGTTAGTGGTGGACTTTTTTTTTTACTTGGTAACACAGAGAAGAAGAAGGGAGATTAAAATGTTAGCAGTGGCCTTTTTTATAACTTGGTAACACAGAGAAGAAGAAGGGAGATTAAAATGTTAGCAGTGGCCTTTTTTATAACTTGGTAACACAGAGAAGAAGAAGGGAGATTAAAATGTTAGTGGTGGACTTTTTTTTAACTTGGTAACACAGAGAAGAAGAAGGGAGATTAAAATGTTAGTGGTGGACTTTTTTTTAACTTGGTAACACAGAAGAAGAAGGGAGATTAAAATGTTATTGGTGGACTTTTTTTAAGTTGTTAACA
>NC_066542.1:7019662-7024662 GCF_024679095.1 Eriocheir sinensis | reverse complement strand
AATAAATATATATATATATATATATATATATATATATATATATATATATATATATATATATATATATATAGATAGATAGATAGATAGATAGATAGATAGATAGATAGATAGATAGATAGATAGATAGATAGATAGATAGATAGAGAGAGAGAGAGAGAGAGAGAGAGAGAGAGAGAGAGAGAGAGAGAGAGAGAGAGAGAGAGAGAGATATATATTAAAAAGTTCTCAGTCATTAAGAACAATCCCTCTCCCGCTCTCTCTCTCTCTCTCTCTCTCTCTCCCACGCATCCTCCGTCTCCATGGTTATAGCGGTAAAGGTATCTCTCTCTCTCTCTCTCAGACGTTTATCTTTCTATATATATCGTCGCCCATTCATCTCTCTCACTCTCTCTCTCTGATCTGGTATTTCTTCATTCAACCTATTCTTGTATTCATTCATCAGTTCTATTCAATCGTCTATTCACACGTCCGTTGAGTAAGCCATTAGGACCTTCATTAGTAAGACGACTAATTATTTCGTCTATATATATGTTAACCTGTTTTGCTATTTCTCTCTCTTACGAACTCTAACTCTTTCTCTGTCTGTCTTTGTCTATCTAAAGCTCAGTCAATCAATCTATCTGTCTATATCTATCAACCCCTCTTTCATCTATATATCTAACAGTCATTGAGTTCATAAATCCATCAATCTATTTTAATTCCTAACAAGACCAAAGAACAAAGGTGAACAAAAATATAAAACAGATTAATAATAGACTTTTTCAGAGGATAACATGAACGAATGAACGAAAGCGAAATAAGAAGATGGGAACAAAAAAGAGTGGATAGAAGGGGACGGATAAACAACAGTCAAAAGGAAAATAAAGAAGGAGAAGAGGAAAGGGAGATAAGGGAAAGAAGAAAAGATTAAAAGGAGAAAGAAAAAGAGGGAGAAATACGAGAAGAAAGGTAGATAGAAGGATATTAATGAAAAGAGTGGATAGAAGGAGACGGATAAACAACAGTCAAAAGGAAAATAAAGAAAAGGAGAAGAGGAAAGGGAGATAAGGGAAAGAAGAAGAGATTAAAAGGAGAAAGAAAAAGATGGAGAAATAGGAGAAAAAAGGTAGATAGAAGGATATTAATGAAAAGAGTGGATAGAAGAGGGCGGATAAACAACAGTCAAAAGGAAAATAAAGAAAAGGAGAAGAGGAAAGGGAGATAAGGGAAAGAAGAAAAGATTAAAAGGAGAAAGATAAAGAGGGAGAAATAGGAGAAGAAAGGTAGATAGAAGGATATTAATGAAAAGAGTGGATAGAAGAGGACGGATAAACAAGGCGAATAGGAAAATAAGAAAGAGAGGAAGAAAGGGAAGAAGGAAAGAAGAGATTAAAAGATGAAAAAAGAGAAAGGGAAAAAAATATAGATAGAAAGAGATGGCAATGAAAAGAGTGAATGGAAGAAGAAATAAAATAAAGAGAGGAAGAAAAGGAGAAGGAAAAAAATACCAGAAGAAGAAAAAACGAGAAAGAGAGAAAGAGAAGAAAGGTAGATAGGAAAGAAAATTGATGGAGAAGGAAGAGAGAGAGAAAGAGATGGAGAAAAAGGAGAAGAGAGAGAAAAAAATATTGCCAGAGTTTTCTTTTTGGTGAATGGAGAAAAAGAGGAGAGAAAACCGAAAACGAGGAGGAGGAGGAGGAGGAGGAGGAGGAGCTCAAAAGAGAAATCATGATGAAAGTGAAGGAGCGGAAAGACCAACTAGATGGAGGGAAGGAGGGAAGGAGGAGGGAGGGAGGGAGGGAAGGAAAGGGAAGGGAAGGGAAGGGACGAAGGAGAAAGAAGGGATGCTGGAAGGGAAGGAAGGAGATGGGGAAGGAGGAGAGGAAGGAAGAAAGGAAGGAGGAACGGAGGAAGGGAGGTAAGGAAGGAGGAAGGAGAGAAGAAAGGATGAAAGGAAGGAGAAAGGAAGGAAGGAATGAAGGAAAAAAGGAAGGAAGGAATGAAGGAAGAAAGGAAGGAAGGAAGGAAAGAAGGAAGGAAGGAAGGAAGAAAGGAAGGAAAGAAGGAAGGAAGGAGAGAATAAGGGATGAAAGGAAGGAAGGAGAGAAGAAAGGATGGAAGGAAGAAAGGAAGGAAGGAAGGCAGAAAGGAAGGAAGGAAGGAAGGCAGAAAGGAAGGAAAGAAGGAAGGAAGGCGGCAGAAAGGAAGGAAAGAAGGAAGGAAGGAAGGAAGGGAGAGGAGAGCAAGACGTAAGGAGAGCGAGAGAAGGAAGGAGGGAAGGAGGGAAGGAAGGAGGGAGGGAGGAGAGGGAAGGGGCTGAAAGGAATTTGGAGAATGAGAAGAGGAATGAGATGGGTATGCAAGGACCAGGTAGATAGATAGATAGATAGATAGATAGATAGACAGACAGACAGAGAGAGAAAGAAGGAATAAGGAAAACAATAAGGGCAGAAAAAGATAGATTAGAAAAGTAGGAAAGAAAAGGAAAGGAAAACAAATAAATAGATAAATACTGATAGATAGATATATAGATAGATAGATAGATAGATAGAGAAGAATACCATAGAAAGACAGACGAAGTAGATAAAGATAGATAAAAATAAAAGTAGAAAAAAAGGTTATTATGAGGGAGGAAAAGAAGATGCAATGAAGGAGAGAGAGAGAGAGAGAGAGAGAGAGAGAGAGAGAGAGAGAGAGAGAGAGAGAGAGAGAGAGAGAGAGAGAGAGAGAGAGAGAGAGAGAGAGAGAGAGAGAGAGAGAGAGAGAGAAAAAATTAAGCACAAGAGGCAGAGAAAGCAGCTGCAATACCCCACTTTGAAACCTAGCGCGAAATGGCATTATAGAGAGTACCCGATTCGCAGGTGAACTCGAAGGCTATGTGAGTACGTGGCCATTGGAGTGCGTAGGGTATGCAGAAGTGATATTGCCTGAGCTGAATAAGACACGGGAATTGCTTAAGGGATAGAGTATACGAGTGTGGGGGGCTGAGGAGGGGGAGCAAGGGAGGAAGGAAGGAAAGGAGTTGGAAAGGAAAGGAGAGGAGGAAAATGGAGAGAAGGAAGGAGGAAATAAAGGAGGAAATGAAGTGGAGACAATGTTGCCACTTCCTTGTGCGAAAAAAAAAACATCTCCCCAATAAAAAAAATACCAGAAAATGAGTAGAAAAGTGAACGAGGAAATGAACGTAGCTTGTATATGAGGTGTCAAGGCCAGTGATCGATCGACAATGTTGGTACTCACTTAAAAGAATAAAAAAAAAAACAAAAAAAAACCGGGATCTCGCCAATAAGAAAAACTACAAAAAATGAGAAGAAAAAATGATGAAAAAAATGAACGGAAACTTGAATATAAGGTTTTAAGATTTTATTGTCGCTAGAAATTCCTCTATTTTTTTTAGTACCTTCTTAATTGCTTCTCAAGGGTAGACGGGAGGGAGGAAGGGGGAGAAACGGGGTAGAGAAGAAATGGAGGTAGAGGGAAGAAGAGAGGAAAGAAGAGAAGGAAGAGAGAGAAAGGAACAAGTATGGAGGGAGGTGGAGTAGATAGGAGGGATACGATAGCGATGGGAAAGAAGGAGAGAAGAAAAAGAGGAGAGGAAGGAGAGGAAGGAGGAAGGGAAGGAAGGAAGGAAGAAGAGGGAGAGAAGGAGGGAAAGAGAAAGGGAATAGGAGAAGAGGGAGAAAAGGAAGGAGGAAGAGGAAAAAAGAAAGAAAAGAAGTTAGGAAGAAAGGAAGGAAAGAATATAGAGAAGGAAAAATAACTGAGTAAAAGATGAAGGAAAGAAGGAAGGAGGGAAGAATGGGGAGGAGTATGAAGAGGGCGAAGGAGGTAGGGAGAGAAAGAAGACAGATGGAGATAGAAGGAGGGGAGATGAAGGATGGGATAGGGAAGGAAAGGAAGGTAGGAAAAAGGAAGGATACAATGACGGAGGGAAAGAAAGAAGAAAAGGAAGGAGGGAAGGAAAGAAGGAAGGAAGGAGAGATAGAGAAAGACAGATGAAGAAGAGAGAGAGAGAGAGAGAGAGAGAGAGAGAGAGAGAGAGAGAGAGAGAGAGAGAGAGAGAGAGAGAGAGAGAGAGAGAGAGAGAGAGAGAGAGAGAGAGAGAGAGAGAGAGAGAGAGAGAGAGAGAGAGCTCATTAAATTTCATCTGCAAACTAGCTTAAAAATTAATAATTAAAAAGCTTGTTTTCGCAATACTCTTGAATCCTCTTAACGTTATTTTTGGAACTCAAAGAAGAAGATGATTAAAATATGCTAATGCTGATGATGATGATGCTGATGATGATGATGATAACAACAAAAACAACATTATCACTAATACTACTACTACTACTACGACTATCACTATTACTATTACTACTACTACTACTACTACTACTACTACTACTGCTACTACTACCATTACTACTACGATAACGACTACTACTACTATTACTACTACTACTACTACGAATTATTACATGAAAAAAAAAAAGAGGTACACTGGAATGAAAATAAAGAAGAAAAAGAAAGAAAATAAAAGAAAATGAGAGGAAAAGAAATTAATAAAAAGAAAGAAAGAAAATATTAAAGAAAAAAGAGAGACAACAGGGAAGAAAAGGGAAGACAAAGATAAAGATAGATAGATAGAGACAGACACAGAGAGAGAGAGAGAGAGAGAGAGAGAGAGAGAGAGAGAGAGAGAGAGAGAGAGAGAGAGAGAGAGAGAGAGAGAGAGAGAGAGAGAGAGAGAGAGAGAGAGAGAGAGAGAGAGAGAGAGAGAGAGAGAGAGAGAGAGAGAGAGAGAGAGAGAGAGAGAGAGAGAGAGAGAGAGAGAGAGAGAGAGAGAGAGAGAGAGCAGGTGCCATTGTCTGTGTGTACTGTAGTGTTAAAAGTGAAAGAGAAAGTGTTTGCTCTACATCAAGAGACGACAGGTGATGAGGGAACATCTGTGCTTACCTGGAGGAGAGTGGAGGGGGTAGGAGGGGGAGGGGGAGGAGGGATGGGGATGGAGAAGGAAGAGGAGATAAAATAAAAGAAGA
>NC_066542.1:7012162-7014662 GCF_024679095.1 Eriocheir sinensis | reverse complement strand
CATTTGCCATTTTTCCGACCATTCGATAATGTGATTGAGGTCTTTCTGAATGATTTCGCAGTCGGTCTTTGTGAGGGCATCTCCACCCACCTTGGTGTCATCTGCAAATTTCGATATTGTGGATTTCAGTCCTGATTCTAGGTCATTGATATATATGATAAAGAGGATGGGTCCCAGCACTGACCCTTGAGGCACTCCACTAGTGACTGGAAGCCAATCGGAAGGCTGTCCGTTGAGTAGTACTCGTTGTTTTCTGTCGGTGAGCCAATCTCTTATCCACGCGATCAGATTGGCTCCAATGCCCGCCGAGTGCAGTTTCTATAGGAGTCGCTCGTGCGGTACCTTGTCGAAGGCTTTCTGAAAGTCCAGGTATATAACATCACTGGGAATGTGGGCATCCCAGTTCTTATATATACCTTGGAAGAAGTCTAATAAATTCGTTAGGCAGGAGCGCTTGTTTCAGCCATGCTGGTGTCGAGATTATATTATTGTTTTCTAGAAACTTAACAAGTTTATCTCTAATAATCTTTTCGAGTATTTTTCCTGCCACTGATGTCAAACTTATGGGCCTGTAGTTTAATGCAACGCTTTTGTCTCCTTTTTTGAAAATCGGTGTTACGTTCGCCATCTTCCAGTCTTCCGGGACCTTGTTTAGTTGGACTGACCGGTTGAATATGTTAGTGAGTGGTTGAAGTATTTGTTGTTTAAGCTCTTTAATAACCGCGGGACAAACTGTCGGGTCCCGTTGACTTGTTCGTGTCGAGTTTGTCCAAGTACTTTTTACTTCTTGGTCGCATATTGTGTCAATTTCCAGCGGCGTGATCTCACTCGGCGGGTCTGGCACGTCGGGAACGGTTTCTATGTCCTCGACTGTGACTACGGCTGCGAAATAACTATTGAGGATTCTGGCCCTATGTTTACTGTACTGAGTGACAGATCCTGTCTCGTATGTAAGGGGACCAAGAATGGATTTTACATTCTTTCTCTATCTTATTTACGTGAAGAATTTCTTTGAGTTAGTTTTGATTTCGCGCGCTATTTGCTTTTCATAGTTGCGTTTGCTACTCCGAATAAGGCTGCGACAAGCTCTGAGGCTGTTGTGGTACTGTGTGCTGGCTTCGGCCGTAGCATTCTCTTTCATCAAATTATAATTCCTTTTTTTTAGGTTTACTGCCCTTTTTATATCTCTGGTCATCCACGGTGGATCTACGGCCCCATTTACTCGCCTGGATTTCGTAGGCACTGTAGCCTTCTCTACTTGCAACAGCTTATCTTTGAAGACGTTCCACGCGTTGTCGATTATATTGTCGGTGATGCCAAGTTGGTCCCAGGTCGTAGGGGGAAGCAGCGCACGGGCTAAGTTGAAATTTCCTTTTTTGTAATCTGGTATCACTGACGGATTATCTACGAGTTTGTGACATATATTGATATTAAAACGGATTAAGTGGTGATCGCACCCATTAAGTTTCTCACCAACTGTACAGTCGCGAATGAGGTCGGGGTCGCTTACTAATACCAGATCCAGCAGATTGTTTTCTCTTGTTGGTTGAGTTACAACTTGAGTGAGGAACGAATCCTCCACCATTTCTATAAGCCTGTTACCCTCTTGATCTCTAGTCATCAGTCCCCAGTCAATGTTAGGGCAGTTAAAGTCCCCAATTATAATTGCTTCCTTGCTTTGTGTTACAGAGTGAATCTCTTCGTAGAGGGCAGTGTCATCGGCTGCCTGTTGTTTCGGAGGCCTGTATACGGTTGCAAGTGTTAGTTTCTTGTTATTTGCGGTTATTTCCACATAGACAGAATCGTATTTCTCTGCGTCCTGTTTGTCTATTTTTATGGCAGGGAGTGTACTTTTTACGTAGCAGACTCCTCCTCCTCCTTTCTTGTGCTTTCGACTTTTGTGGAAGCTTTCGTACCCAGGGAATGACAGTTCAGAGCAGAAAAAGAGAAAAAGAGAAAAAGAGCTGGAAGGAGGAGAAGGAGATGGAAGAAGGAGGAGCTGGAAGGAGGAAAAGGAGGAGGAGAAGAAGGAGGAAGAAGAAGAAAAGGAAAAATAATAATAATAATAATAATAATAATAATAATAATAATAATAATAATAATAATAATAATAATAATAATAATAACAATTTACTACCCTTCTCTTCCCTTCCCTTCCATTCTCTTCCTTTCCTTCCCTTCATTTCGTTTCCTTGCCTTTTCATCCCTCTCCTTCCATACTACTACTATTACTACTACTACTACTACTACTACTACTACTACCACCACAAGGAGTCACAACACATGACAATGCAAAACAAGAACCACATCACTATAAGAATGATAATGAGTTTAACAGTGAACGGGATACGAACCCAGGTACCTAAAATTATACATATAGCCATTTCGCCACCTTTTCCTTCATCTTAGTAAATAGAGTATGTTATAAGAACTTAAAACACACACACACACACACACACACACACACACACACACACACACACACACACACACGACAATT
>NC_066542.1:6999662-7009662 GCF_024679095.1 Eriocheir sinensis | reverse complement strand
GAAGGAAGGAAGAAGGAAGGAAGGGAAGGAAGGAAGGAGGGATTAGAAGAAAAGGTAGGGAAGGGAAGGGAGGGGATTAGAAGAAAAGGTAAAGGAAGGGAAGGGAAGGGAAGAGAAGGAAAGGAAGGAAGGAAGGGGTTAAAGGGAGGGTAGGAAGGAAAGAAGGAAAGGGAAGGGAAGGAGGAGGATGAAAGAAGTAAAAGAAGGGAAGGGAAGGAGGGGGGGAGAAAGGAGGAAGAAAACGAAGGAAGAGAAGGAAGGGAAGGGAAGGGAAGGGAAGGGAAGGGATAAGAAGAAAAGGTAAAGGAAATTAAGGGAAGGGAAGAAAAGGGAAGTGAAAGAGAGGAAGCTTGGACACACATACATACATACACTCACCTATTTCCGCTTAGTTACAGACACACAAACATACATATACATACCCATACATACAGGCATACATACATACATACAAAACCACACCATTCATTCACACACACACGGGTTCTCTTGAGTGCAGGGACCTTGTCAAACGATCACCAGGCTCATAAAACTAGGGACGTAGATAATATAATAGAAAGTAAAAAAAAGAAGAAGAAGAAACGAAGCGAGAAATGAACTAAAATAACGTGAAAATGAGAGGAAATAAGAACCTACACTCAGAACGTCCATTAAAACTTTATCAAATGTGTGTGTGCGTCTTGTTGCGTTATGTTGAAGGGGAAGGAGAACGAAAGGAAATGTATATAAGAGGACTGGAAGGTCTCATAACTTAGGTGGTTGAGTTAAAGGATATTACAGACAAGGAAGGCTCAAGTTTTTATCATACCATCACTGTGAGGAAACTGAATGTGTGTAAGAGGATTGGAAGGTCTCATAACTTGGGGGATTAAGTTAAAGGATATCACAGACAAGGAAGGTTCAAGTTTTTATCATACCATCACTGTGAGGAAACTGAATGTGTGTAAGAGGATTGGAAGGTCTCATAACTTAGGTGGTTGAGTTAAAGGATATTACAGACAAGGAAGGCTCAAGTTTTTATCATACCATCACTGTGAGGAAACTGAATGTGTGTAAGAGGATTGGAAGGTCTCATAACTTGGGGGATTAAGTTAAAGGATATCACAGACAAGGAAGGTTCAAGTTTTTATCATACCATCACTGTGAGGAAACTGAATGTGTGTAAGAGGATTGGAAGGTTTTTAACGCAGTGTGGTAGACATATTACCAAGAGGGAAGGAAAATAAAATGTCTTTAGAACTCTTGGATATCATGTTACATAAGATAAAAGTTAGAGCGCATTGCAAAGACACACACACACACACACACACACACACACACACACACACACACACACACACACACGGAAAATGGTTATGTCAGTATTCACAGATAAACTCATTGAATTTCATATTACTAAAAGGCAATAAAAAGGATTCAGTAATACTAGTTGGTGGGAGAGAGAGAGAGAGAGAGAGAGAGAGAGAGAGAGAGAGAGAGAGAGAGAGAGAGAGAGAGAGAGAGAGAGAGAGAGAGAGAGAGAGAGAGAGAGAGAGAGAGTCGTACGTTTGACAGGGTGGTCGGTCGTCAAGGGTGAAAGGGGTTGCTGAATGTAACCAAAATCTCTCTCTCTCTCTCCAAAACCACTATCTTGGACGCACATGTTCCATACTCTCCCTCTTCTCTCTCTCTCTGTCCTTCATTTTAGCTCATCACCTCCCTCTTCCACAAACATTGAGAGAGAGAGAGAGAGAGAGAGAGAGAGAGAGAGAGAGAGAGAGAGAGAGAGAGAGAGAGAGAGAGAGAGAGAGAGAGAGAGAGAGAGAGAGAGAGAGAGAGAGAGAGAGAGAGAGAGAGAGAGAGAGAGAGAGAGAGAGAGAGAGAGAGAGAGAGAGAGAGAGAGAGAGAGAGAGAGAGAGAGAGAGAGAGAGAGAGAGAGAGAGAGAGAGAAATTAGACGAATGTTTGAAGAACGGGCTAGAGTTTCTTTCAAATATTGGTCCACTCTATACGTTTGAGAGAGAGAGAGAGAGAGAGAGAGAGAGAGAGAGAGAGAGAGAGAGAGAGAGAGAGAGAGAGAGAGAGAGAGAGAGAGAGAGAGAGAGAGAGAGAGAGAGAGAGAGAGAGAGAGAGAGAGAGAGAGAGAGAGAGAGAGAGAGAGAGAGAGAGAGAGAGAGAGAGAGAGAGAGAGAGAGAGAGAGAGAGAGAGAGAGAGAGAGAGAGAGAGACAGAGAGAGAGAGAGAGAGAGAGAGAGAGAGAGAGAGAGAGAGAGAGAGAGAGAGAGAGAGAGAGTTGCCATAGAAACCCTCTTGCCATTAGATTTACTCGACCATTGCCCAATCAGCGAGGTGGTGATAGTGGAGGAGGAGGAGGAGGAGGAGGATGTATGAAGAGGAGGAGGAGTTGGAGGAAAGGAGGAGGAGGAGGAGGAGGAGGAGGAGGAGGAGGAAAGAGTGAAAGAGGACGTTTAGATGGAGGAGGAGGAGGAGGAGGGAGAGAAGAAATAATGGAAGAAGTGGTGATAGAGGAGGAGAAGGAAGAGAAAGAGGAATTACATGGAGAAATAAATAAAAAACTGAACTCTAGCAAATGGAATCGAAAGCCTCTAATCACACAATGAGTTCGCTTGCTCTGGTGAATCAATCTCCTCGTCAATGTTGCAATGTCATACAGAACGAGCTAAGAACTCTCTGGGCGTGTGCAAGAGTCAGTTATTTCACTCCTGTCGTAACGAAACATGAGTGAACTGACATAAAAACTCGCATCAAATCCTCTAATAATCGTGTTTTTTCCAACGTAGAGAGACTGAGTAATTGGTGTCAGTCTTTAAACGGCTATATCCTCAGTGACCCCGTGATCTGCTCTGTCTAGTGATATATTGTTCTTCTGGTTGGATGCGTGGCTGGTTATGGTATGTGACTCTTGATTGGTACACGTAGTAATATCATGTTCTTCTTATGGCTTGTATGACTGGGTGTGGTATGTGAGGCTTCCTTGGCCACGTAAAACAATGTCCATCTTGTGGGTTGTATGGTTGATATGGTATGTGAGTCCTGATTGGTCCAAGTAGTAATGTAATGTTCTGGTGGGTTGCATGGTTGATATGGTAGGTGATATTTGCTTGGCCACGTAAAATACTGTCCTTCTGGTGGGTTGAGTGGTTGATAAAAATTATGGTATGTGGTTCTAGCATGGCCACGTAGTAATAGGCTATAATGTTCTTCTGGTAGGTTGTGTGGTTGTGGTTGTCTCTTACCTTACCCACGTAGTAATATATAATGCCCTTTTCGTAGGTTGTGTGGTTGTGGTTGTGGTGCCTGGCCCATGTTACCCGCCAATTGTCGAAAAGAGCCAGTCTGTACTTGCGGCAAAACATGGACCTAGGATTTTGTTTTTCTCTCCAATAGCCTAGTTGAGCCTTCACCTTCCGCCTCCCTTTTAACAATCTTGGTCTTAACCCGGTAGCAGCGACGGGCCAAATTTGTGGCTTTACCGTGTAGCAGCGACGGGCCAAATTTGTGGCTTTACCGTGTAGCAGCGACGGGCCAAATTTGTGGCTTTACCGTGTAGCAGCGACGGGACAAATTTGTGGCTTTACCGTGTAGCAGCGACGGGCCAAATTTGTGGCTTTACCGTGTAGCAGCGACGGGCCAAATTTGTGGCTTTACCGTGTAGCAGCGACGGGCCAAATTTGTGCCATGATTTAAACCCCCCAAAATTGATGATGCATAAACTGATTACAAATGGTTCGATATATATTATGAAATGGTTTGTGTGAGTGATGATTTTATTCTCATTGTTTTCTCGCTCAGAGGTACCATTGAGAAACATGATCCCCGCTGCTTACGGGTTAATCGACGAGAGAACAAGGACAAAAGGAAGAACAGTCGGAACCAGAAAAAGAACAAAGAATAAAGAGACAAACTAGAAAAAAAGAATAAAAAGATCATAACAAAGAAGAAAAATAGAAGTAGAAGAACACGAAAAAAAAGACCAACTGGAAAAGGAAGGAACACCAAGACGAAACGAAGAAAGAAAACGAAAGACGACAAAAAAAAGGACAAAGAAAAAAAAAAGAAAAAAAATGCTCAGGTGAAAACGAAAATATTATATAGTTCGGATTCTTGACTATTTTAAGCTCTTTTCCCTGCACGGCGCGGCGTTAAGAACAAAGAATAAAAAGACAAAGAAGAAAAAAAATATAAAAATATCATAACAAAGAAGAAAAAGTTGAAGTAGACGAACGCGAAAGTAAATACCAACTGGAAAAGAAGGAACAGTAAAATTTTCGTGAGGATCAGATAACTTTTCAATACCCGACGTCAAAAAGCCTGAATCCCCCCTTGATCTACTAGCCCTGAGGTGATTCCCAGAGCATGAAGAAGAGCTCAGGTACGGAGGGGGAGGAGGGGTCGAGGGGGAGAGGGAGGAGGGGGAGAAAGGGGGGGGGTAGAGGGTGATTAAGTGTAAAATCGTGTTGTGAGCCAAGGAAAGGAAAATTTAATTCTCGCCAAAGGTAGAGATTTTAAAAGGAGGAGGAGGCATAAGGGATAAACAGGTACTTGATTAAAAAGAGTTCGTGAGAGAGAGAGAGAGAGAGAGAGAGAGAGAGAGAGAGAGAGAGAGAGAGAGAGAGAGAGAGAGAGAATAATAAGAAGAAGAAAGATGAAGAAAAAAAATAATAAATAATAAGATATGACTTTAGGAGGAACTAAGCTAATAGAAGCCAACCACACTTTCTCTCACGTTACAAACTTACGAACACACACATCACTCCCCATCTCTCGTAACCACAAATCAATCTTATCAATACTGAACAAGAATGGACCCAGTTCGAACCCCTGCGGAAGCCCTCTCGCTAATCAGTTCCAGGTAACTTTCTCACCTGTCAATTAGATTCTGCTTTTTCTTTTCTCTAATCGCACTATAACCTTCTACTTCCTTAAACTGAAGCTATAAGATGTCAATTACTATCTCTTCTCTCTCTCTCTCTCTCTCTCTCTCTCTCTCTCTCTCTAATGGTGTAAGCTTCTAGAGGGTTTAATTACATGCATGACAGGTAAGTAATGGTTCCTACCTGTGAAGAGAGAGAGGGAGGGGAGAAGGGGGAGAGGAGAGAGATAGGAGGAAGGGAGAGAAAGAGAGGGAAGGAGAGGGGAAAGGAGGTGAGTAGGGGGAAGGAGGGGAAGGAGGGGAGAGGGAGAAAGGGAAGGAGGGATGCAAGAAAGACGTAAGGAGGTGTGGAGGAGGTAGAGAGAGGGGAGAAGGAGAAAAGGACAACAAAGAAAGAAAAAATAAAGAGAAAAAATGGGAAACGAAAAAAATGAGTAAAAAAGGAAAGCAAATAAGGAAAAAAAATAGAGAAAATATGGGAAACGAAAAAATGAGTAAAAAAAGAAAGCAAATAAAGAAAAAAATAAAGAGAAAAAATGGGAAACGAAAAATATGAGTAAAAAAGGAAAGCAAATAAAGAAAAAAATAGAGAAAAAATGGGAAACGAAAAAATCACCAAAAAAAAGGGCAAAAAAAAAAAAGAAAAAAAAATGAGAGTGAGACGAAAAAAAAAATAAAGTCAGTCTATAAATAATTCAATGTGATTACTGAACTCAAAGGATGTTTTGTACAGAGGAAGACGACGAAGAGTGGACTCCGAAATTGAGTTATGGCGGGAAAAGGAGGTGCTGAAGGATGAGGATGAGGAGGAGGAGGAGGAGGAAGGAGGTGTTGAAGGAGGAGGAGGAGGAGGAGGAGAAGACTGATGATGGTATATTATAGTACTTTCTGGGGACTAAAATTGACTTATATAGAGAGGAGGAGGAGGAGGAGGAGGAGGAGGAGGAGGAGGAGGAGGAGGAGGAGGACTGATGATGGTATATTATAGTACTTTCTGGGGACTAAAATTGACTTATATAGAGAGGAGGAGGAGGAGGAGGAGGAGGAGGAGGAGGAGGAGGAGGACTGATGGTGGTATATTGTGGTACTTTCTGGGGACTAAAATTGACTTATATAGAGAGGAGGAGGAGGAGGAGGAGGAGGAGGAGGAGGAGAAGACTGATGATGGTATATTATAGTACTTTCTGGGGACTAAAATTGACTTATATAGAGGAGGAGGAGGAGGAGGAGGAGGAGGAGGAGGAGGAGGACTGATGGTATATTGTGGTACTTTCTGGGGAATAATATTTACTTTTATAGAGAGGAGGAGGAGGAGGAGGAGGAGGAGGAGGAGGAGGAGGAGGACTGATGGTGGTATATTTAGGTACTTTCTGGGGACTAAAATTGACTTATATAGAGAGGAGGAGGAGGAGGAGGAGGAGGAGGAGGAGGAGGAGGAGGACTGATGGTGGTATATTGGTACTTTCTGGGGACTAAAATTGACTTATATAGAGAGGAGGAGGAGGAGGAGGAGGAGGAGGAGGAGGAGGAGGACTGATGGTGGTATATTGTGGTACTTTCTGGGGACTAAAATTGACTTATATAGAGAGGAGGAGGAGGAGGAGGAGGAGGAGGAGGAGGAGGAGGAGGAGGACTGATGGTGGTATATTGTGGTACTTTCTGGGGACTAAAATTGACTTATATAGAGGAGGAGGAAGAAGAGGAGGAGGAGGAGGAGGAGGAGGAGGAGGAGGAGGAGGACTGATGATGGTATATTATGGTACTTTCTGGGGACTAAAATTGACTTATATAGAGAGGGAAGAGGAGGAGGAGGAGGAGGAGGAGGAGGAGGAGGAGGAGGACTGATGGTGGTATATTGTGGTACTTTCTGGGGACTAAAATTGACTTATATAGAGAGGAGGAGGAGGAGGAGGAGGAGGAGGAGGAGGAGGAGTATGAGTGGTGGTGGTATAGTTTGGTACTTTCTGGGGACTAAAATTGACTTATATAGAGAGGAGGAGGAGGAGGAGGAGGAGGAGGAGGAGGAGGAGGAGGAGGAGGAGGACTGATGGTGGTATATTGTGGTATTTTCTGGGGACTAAAATTGACTTATATAGAGAGGGAAGAGGAGGAGGAGGAGGAGGACTGATGCTTACGATGACTCTGAAATCTGTTACTGCACCCAAAAGCTCTTTAATGTTTGTACGAAAAAAGAAAAACAAGAAGAGGAGGAGGAGGAGAAGGAGGAAAGTATGAAGGTGGAGAGAGGGGGAAGGAGAAAGATGGGAAGAGAAAAGAAGTGTTAGAAGGTGTTAGAAGAAGCGGTTAGAGGGGGGAAAGGAACAACAACAAAAATTGAATACTGAAACTGAAGAATTAAAATGAGCATCAAATAGGAACGATAAAGAGGGTTAGAGGCGAATCCAACCCCCCAAAAATATAAACACTGAAAACCGGAGATGAAATATTGAGAATCAGATACCAAGAAGAGAGATTGAAGTGAAAGTAAGAAGGAAATAATATAAATACTAAAGATTATGATGAAATTAGGCGGGAAAATCAAACCACAGAGCGAGGTAATAGGGAGAGTCAAAAATAAATAGATAGATAGATAAATACTGGAAATTGGAGGTGAAATAGTGTGAGAAGCAAATAACCACATAGGAGAGTTAGAAATGAAGGCGGGAATTAATTGTGAAAGAAAAAACACTCAATACCAAAAGCAGAGCAAATTGAGTGGGAGGAAGAGGAGGAGGAAGAGGAGGAGGAGGAAGAGGAAATTGAAGATGCGAAGGCGGAGAAGGAGGACGATGAGGAGGCGGAGGAGAACGAGGAAGAAGAGGAGGAAAAGAATGCAGAAGAGGAGGAAGAGGAGGAAGAAGATGAGGAAAAGGAGGAAGAAGAAGAGGAGGAAAAGAAGAGAGAAGAAGAGGAAAAGGAAGAGAGGGAAGAGAAGGAAGATGAGGAAAAGGAGGAGGAAGAGTTGGAAGAGAAGGAGAACGAGAACCAGAACTCGGAGGTGGAGGAAGAGAAAGAAGAGGAAGAGGAGGAAGAGGAAGAGGAAGAGGAGGAAGAGGAAGAAGAGGAAGAGGAACAGCGATCAACGAAACTGCACTTATCGACTTTCCGCGTAAAAACGAACCCACACACACACACACACACACACACACACACACACACACACACACACACACAGTTTCCATTTCCTGTTCCGTTCTCGTCCATATCATCGGAATATATTTAATAAGTAAATGCGTGTCGTAACCGTTTCCAATAATGTGTATAGAGCGAATTTTCTAGGCTAATGCACTAATGTTTTTCTTTTTTCTTGTTTGTTTGTTTTGTTTGTGTTGCTATTGGTTACCTGGTTGTTGTTATTTTTTTTTTTGGGGGGGGGTGTAAAGATCTGCATGTGTTTTTCTTTTTTTTTCTTCTTCTTTTTCTCTCTCTCTCTCTCTCTCTCTCTGCTATTTCTTGTTTATTCATTTTTCTTTTTCTTCTTCCACATCAGTTTAAATTTTTGCTTCTTTTATGTCTATCTTTTCCTCATTTTTTTATCTTTTTTCTTCTTCTTCTTCCTCGTTTTCTTCTTGTCTCACTCTTTCCTTATTTCTTTCTCTTCTTCGTTTTCTTTTTTTTCCCCTTCTTGCTTTTTCTTGATTTTTTGCTTGTTTGTGTGTCAGTCTTTTCTTCTTCTTCTTCTTCTTCTTTTTCATCATATTTTTTTTTTCTTCTTCTTTGTCCTCCTTTTCCTCCTCTTCCTTCTCATAAGTTTTATCCCTTACCAACGTCTTCGTCGCCAATGACCTCCTCCTCCTCCTCCTCTTCTCATTCACCTCCACATAACTTTCCTCCTCTAACACCACTCCGTCCACTATCACCTCCTCCTCCTCCTCCTCTTCTTCCTCCTTCTCCTCTTTGACCCGACCTCCTTACGCTGGAGAAGGGACGAGTAAGGGGATTCGATAAAAGTCTCTAATTACCGGAAAGAGCTACATAAAGACAATCATTATGTATTCATCTTTTTTATAGTGGCTAAATTGATATTATGCCAAAAAAGCTTCCTGTTGCCTGCTATTATATGCTTCCATGCTTCCTCTTTCCCCTCTTCTTCATCCTCATCCTCTTCTATTTCCTCTCCTTAACTCTCTTCCTCCGGTTCATTTCCATCCCTTCCTTCCTTCCTTCCTTCCATTTTTCCACTCACTCACTCACTCACTCACCCACTCACTCTCACTCTCACTCTCTCTCTCTCTCTCTCTCTCCCCGTCATTAATCATGTAATAATCGCCTTTTAGTCCATATTTAATCCGCTGCTAATATTTGCCTTCATTAAAACTCCCTTTATTTGACAGTCCGGATTATTTCATATCTTCCGGATGAACCAACTTCTCCTCCTCCTCCTCCTCCTCCTCCTCCTCCTCCACCGTCGCTGCCATCATCTTTGTTTTATGTATTTATCCCTCCTCCTCCTCCTCCTCCTTCTTTTTTATATCTCTTTTCTCCTCCTCCTCTTCTTCTCCTCCTCTTCCTCCTACGTATATCCTCCTCCTCCTCCTTCTTTATATCTCTTTTGTCCTCCTTCTCTTCTTCTTCCTCCTCCTTTTCCTCCTACGCATATCCTCCTCCTCCTCCTCTTCCTCTTCCCATTACGCATATCCTCCCTCCTTCTTCTTCTCTTCCTTCTTCTTTGCGTCTCTTTCCTCCTCCTCCTCCTCCTACGCTTCTTCTTCTCCTCCTCCTCCTCCTCCTCCTTTCCTCCTCCTACGCTTATCCTCCCTCCTCCTCCTCCTCCTCTGTTTTCCCTTCCTTTCATCATCAATCACTCAAGCTTGTCTTCCTTACCACCCTCCTCCTCCTCCTCCTCCTCCTCCTCCTCCTCCTCCTCTTCCTCCCTTTCTTCTTGACCTTCTTTCCTGTCATATCCAATCTTCCTCCGCCTACGTTTTTCCTTCCTTCCTTTCTTCATTCATTATTTCTTCACTCACTTACATAATAATCTCTTTTGCAATTAGTTAGTTTTTCTTTCGTGTCCTTCTCTTCCTTCTTCCTCCTTCTCCTTCTTCCCGTTCTCCTTGACATCTTGATCTTCCTTCCTTCTCTCCTTCCTTTCCTTTCAGTATTTCTTCGATAGTTTCTTGTTTTCCGT